>NC_089775.1:5123132-5130632 GCF_040412425.1 Macrobrachium rosenbergii
AGGCAATCTTTCATGGTTCCAGCCACTTGCCTTAATGCTTAATGCTCCTTTCCATAATCCCTGCATATTTCTGCCTTCGCGGAGCAAGGGTTCCATCTCTCCGAATCGCCAAATTTATCTTAATGTTTTCTCGGATCCCGGAGCCCTTGAAAGGAGATCCGGAAATCCGGAATAGTGCTCAGATTTCCATAATTTTTTTTTTTTTTTTCCAGGAATTCTTGAAAGGTTTTGTTCTTAATATTTCTTTTTATAAAATTTTTAAATTTTTTTGTTTTCTGTAAAAGATAACTATTTATGTGGCCGCCCGCACTTTTTTTCTGTCCGACATCAGATCTTAAAAACTGCTAAGGCTAGAGGGCTGCAAATTGGTATGTTGATCATCCACCCTTCAATCATCAAACATACCAAATTGCAGCCCTCTAGCCCCAGTAGTTTTTATTCTATTTAAGGTTAAGGTTAGGAATAATCGTGCTTCTGGCAACAATATAGGACAGGCCACCACCGGACCGTGGTTTAGAGTTTTATGGGCGCCTCATACAGCACTACCGAGAGAGATCCAGTTTCATGATTACTGATGTCAATTGATTTTTATATTTCTTGAATGTTTGACTTAAGGATAACTGTTCCTCAGAAATCTTTAAGACTTCTTTCATTAACTTTCAGAAATTTTTATAATTTTCAAAAGTTTCATTTCCAGTTTTAATTGAGAATTTCGTGACGATTGAATTTTCATAGAATTTTCTGATTTCATAAAATGATGTTCTAATTAAAGTTAAATTACTCTTCCTAAATTCTAGAAGTCTTTATTTTCTATATTTTTTCCATAATTTAAAAACATTTCTCTTTGTTTAGTGATCTATAAAAACTGATTTTGTCTTTATGTGTCTACATATATTTCGTAATTAAAAATTTTTTATATATTTCTTTTAATGTTTGGTAAATTTTGGAAACCTAGACATGTCAATTTTTTCATTATATTTACAAAATTACAAATCATTCTTTTGTTGACATGTTCAGTTCTTTGAATTTCTCTTTTTGTGATATCAATGTAATATTTCCATATTTTAATATTTCCATGAGTCTTCTCCTTAAAATGCACCAAGTTCGTTTGTTTGGGCAAAGTGGAATATAACAGATTATTTTCACGCTGTCTAATAGTATTCCAGTCTTCATTAATGCACAATCATTTCTTCACTAAACAAATATGAAATACTCAAATATATCCTGTTTGAAAACATTCTAATGTCATAATTTTTATAATGGTTCATGATATTTCAAAAACCTTTAATTTTCTCATTATCAAACATATTTCAACATCCCACAATGCCCCACAAAGCACTCTCCATTTTAATACACAATTATTTCATCCAAATTCAAATACGAATCACTCAAATATATCCTGTTTGAAAACATTCTAATGTCATAATTTTTCATAACGGTTCATGATATTTCAAAAACCTTAATTTTCTCATTATTCCACAAATTTGAGCATCCCACAATGCCCCACAAAGCACTTTCCACTTCTCAAAAAAAAAAAAAGTGCCTCGTTTCCCGATGCGTCTGTACACGACCACCACTGAGCAATTATTGACAGCTGACATGGATTATCAGCCCCAATTCAACCGGAATGAGACGAGGAATTCCCGTTCCAGTCTTATCTGGCCTCAGTTCAGCTGGAATGAGACGGAAGCCTCCGTAAGTGTGTCTGTGTTCCGATTCGCCAATCTGGATTGTCCTTTCATTGTCCTTTGTCTATTTTAGGACTTTGTATTGGAGTCCTGAGGCTCCTTCCTTCCAAAACCTGGAGTCCTATAGCTTCTCTTCCAATATCTCGTCTGCCCAGCTGGGAGGAGATACGGGTTCGATCCTGGGCGAGGGAGATTAGTTGGGTAGCTTCCTAAAAAAGTAATAAATGCGCCGAAGTTCCTTCGGCGCAATCGAGTTTTCTGTACGGCGTATCATGCTGTGTGAAACTCTCAGCCACGGCCCATGAAACTCTCAGCAGCGGCCCGTGAAACTTGCACCCACGGCCAGGTGGTGGCTTTTGTTGTTGGTACCTATAGCGGTGCCAGACGTAAGATCATGGGTAACTTGAATCTTAAATAAAATAGAAACAAGTGAGGCTAGAGGGCTGCAATTTGGTATGTGTGATGATTGGAAGGTGGATGACCAACATACCAATTTGCAGCCCTCTAGCCTCAGCAGTTTTTAAAATCTGACGGCGGACAGAAAAGTGCGGACGGACAGTCAAACAGCCATCTCTATAATAGTTCTCTTTTACAGAACATTAAAACCAATCATCTGCCTACTGGAATTTTTTTCGTGTCTTCGGCATTGTAAAAAATTATAAAATTGTTTTCATTTTAAAATGCTTTTTCACTCTTGTAAGAAAATATATTCTCTGCCAGAATAATTGTAGTATGGAGAAAATAATTATCCATTCACCAAGAAATTCAGCCTCTACAAATGGCTATGTTTCTGTTATGTAGGCTCTACAGAACTCTTTAAGCTTACAATGACCTTTCTAGGTGGAACATTTCATCTTTGTGAATAGATGTTCTACCAAAATCCAACGCCACTCTAATATATCTTTTTAATAAGTCTTTCTTTTTAGCTTTCTGTAAAAGAAAACTATTGTGAGATGGCCATTTGTCTCTCCGTCCGCACTTTTTCTGTCCGCCCTCAGATCTTAAAAACTGCTGAGGCTAGAGGGCTGCAAATTGGTATGTTGATCACCCACCATCCAATCATCAAACATACCAAATTGCAGCCCTCTAGCCTCAGCAGTTTTTATTTTATTTGAAGTTGAAGTTAGCCGTAATCGTGCGTCTGGCAACGATACAAACCAGGCCACAACTGGGCCGTGGCTCATACAGCATTATACCGAGACCATCGAAAGACAGACCTGCAGCGGCTGTACAGAAAACTCGATTGCGCCGAAAAAACCTCGGCTTATTTTTAACTTGTTACCCACCCTCGACAAATTGAGATAATAATAATTCAGTCATTTATCATTGCCAGGTATCTCCCATACATCAACACAAGCGACGCTTACTGCAATATTCAGGCTGTGCCTCTGAATATTTAAAGATTTGCTCCGAGGGGCATATACCCATACCCACGAATATTTTGTGGCTCCGAAGAGCCTTGTGCTTGTCTCTTATTATCCGGTTTGTTCCACAATGAATTCTGATGGTTTTTTTAATATTTGATCCGACTGAAATGGAAATATAATTGTTGAATTGAATATTTTACCTTTTTCGGTGGAAATTGCAGTTCTTGAGTATTCTGAATGGTTTATAGGGAGCTGAATGATAAATGCTATTAAATATATTATTCGTCATATGTATATATATATATATATATGTGTGTGTTCACAAATATTAAGCCACAAAACATCGTTTAATATCCAGGGGATTATAGTGAATTGGATAATGAATATTCTGGCTTAACAAATGTAAATATAAAAATATTCACGTATATGTATGTACATATGTATACATACATTTATATTATATAATATATATAAAACGAATATATACACACATACATACAAACACACACGTGTGTGTACGTACAAAACATACACAAACACATCCACGTATCCCACGGAACACAGATCACTCTCGCAGCCTTTGCACTATACACAAACAGACTCTAGCGTCAGCGAAATGGTAATGCGATCAGCTGAATGTAATTATCGTTCATCGGGGTCCTTTAAAATTGCTAATTAATCCAATTTGCGGGTAAGTTCTTTCACGGGGATGTTATATGACGAAACACGCACACACACACAGGGTTTTTCAATTTTATTTCCCGGTGGCTATGTGCCTGAATTTGTAATTTGGTTTTGGTGGAGCCGGGGAATTTTCGAGACTATATGTGTGTGTGTATATATATATATATATATATATATATATATATATATATATATATATATATATATATATATATATACATATACATATATACTTATACACTACATACAAAACAAATGGAATCCTTAAGTGAACTGTATAACCTAGAACCCATCTTCCATTACAAATCCTCCAGCCATCTCTCTCTCTCTCTCTCTCTCTCTCTCTCTCTCTCTCTCTCTCTCTCTCTCTCTCTCTCTCTCTCTCTCTCTCTCTCTCTCTCTCTCAGAAGCTCTTCCACTCCGTCCAAACCTTTCCGGCTCAGGCTTATCACAAGAGAGAGAGAGAGTGTGTAGAAGGTCGGGGGAACATTAATACTGTGGAGGTGGGAACAGATAATGGGAACATTATATATTACAGCGAACGGGAACAGTAACGGAAATACTGATAAACTAGAGAAATAAATGAAGAGGTGAATGATAATATGATTTAATGAAAAAAGACTTTATATCATTTTAACCTTTCGGTCCCACATTAGGACATACAGTAAATACCAATATGTATAATTAGCCTTAATCTCACGTATGAATACACTCTTTCATACAAACTCTCAACTTACAGTGTATATAGATATAAATACAGATATAGATATAGGAAAGCATATTCCCTGTACGGCTCACTCACCCACGCCCAAGCAATCACACACACACGCCCACGTACCAAAAAAAAAAAAAAAAGAAACTCAACTCACTTAGAAAACGCACCCAACTCAGCGACACACACATCTCACTCAAGAATTTTTCGCCCCAGCCAACGCTTAATAAAACTACGTACGAATACGCCAAAATACGTCCATCATCATTTAACGCGCTCGGCGGGACCGGGCAAGATAAATTTAACTGTTTTGGTGCCGAGCTACTGTGCTAGATGGCTGGTGGGCTGCCCGGCGCGCGCTTTTAGACGAATTGTTTTATTCATTCCGCAGAGAACGGTGCCAGTAAACGCTGCGCCGAGCGCCATACCCGCCTCGGATGGCGCTAAAAGGAGAGTGGCTGGAATTTCTTTTTGGCAAGGAGGTGAAGTAAGGAGAGTAACGCAGGAGGTAAAGAATAATAATAATAATAATAATAATAATAATAATAATAATAATAATAATAATAAACACTCGTCCTTTCTAGACAAATGTTTATCATCACTGTTATAAAATGCAGAGGAAACATCGTATCTCCATACTTACTGAAACTTCAATCCAGGGACAAAATCCCCACACCTACGCTCTCTCTCTCTCTCTCTCTCTCTCTCTCTCTCTCTCTCTCTCACACACAGATTGCGTGCGTGCACGCGCGTGCATCAGTCGACTTCTGATCCCGGAAAACAAACAGATAGCTGAAAGCTCTCCCGACGCAATCCATCGTACACACACATAGAAATGTTGGTGTCTTCATTTTCATATTCATGCAGCCCGGAGAGAGAGAGAGAGAGAGAGAGAGAGAGAGAGAGAGAGAGAGAGAGAGAGAGAGAGAGAGAGAGAGAGAGAGAGAGCAAAAACAAGGAGCCAGAGATCAAATGCTAAAGGAGAAGATGAAGGAGATGAATGAGAGGAGGAGGAGGAGGAGGAGGAGGAGGAGGAGGAGGAGGAGGAGGAGGAGGAGGAGGAGGAGGAGGAGGAGGAGGAGGAGGAGGAGGTCCCACAAGATGATTTCCATAATCATTTTCGAAGCAAACGTGGGTATTACATCTTTGCAAAAGAGATGAAAGGATTTTTTTATGTCGGGTTTCTAACCTCATAGATCAAATGCTAAAGAAGAAGAAGAAGAAGGAGACGAAGAAGAAGGAAGGAGAAGAGAAGAAGAAGAAGACGAGGAAGAAGAAGAAGAAGAAGAAGAAGAGAAGAGGAAGAAGAAGAAAATACGGAAAAGGCACCACAAGAAGATTTTCCATTACCATTTTCGAAGCAAACTGTGGGGATTCCATCTTTGCAAAAGAGATGAAGGATTTTTTTGTTATGCATGTTTGTTTCCTAAACTCAGGCGGGAGTTGGATATTCGCCCGTGTTTGTCGATTTGTTTGTGAAAACTCGTGTCTTGTTTGTGAAAGAGATTAATGAGGATATTACGACTTAGGAGACGAATTTTGTGAGATATTTCGCGAAGGTGAAAAACCATCAACACCTTTACAAGGTTCTTTGATGTTGCTTTGTCTGTTTATCTTTTTCTTCTTCTTCTTCTTCTTCTTCTTCTTCTTCTTCTTCTTCTGTGAATGTTTTCCCTAAAGTTGGGTCAAGGCGAGGGAATACTGTCTTAGATGTTGGTTTTGAGAACAATTAAAAACAACTTCTTTCAAAGAGTTTTTATGATTGAATGGTTTTCTTCAAGACTGATAAAAGTCAACCTGTCAATCTTCTTTTTTATGATTGAATGGTTTTCTTCAAGACTGATAAAAAGGTTTCAAGTTGTCAATCTTCTTCTTGAATACAATTTTGGATATTAGGTCCTTTAATATTGAGGATAGGTTTAAAGTTAAAAATTTATATATATATATACTATATATATATATAGGCTACATCTCATCTCAGGACGTCTGAAAACACAATTCACCCTCGCAAAACTCCGCATTTATCGAGCGCTTCCTAACTCCCGTATTTATCGGTGATTTCTCCGTCTCTCTCTTTTCTCGTCCGTGCGTTGCCTTATTTGCAAAATATTCGCCTTGGAAATGAGCGCCATTAGGGAAGGAATACTGATGTCCCGATGGAAAATGGTAATTGCGCCGAATGCGGATTAGCTGCCTGGTATTTCAAACGCTTGAATTAGCGAGGAGAGAGAGAGAGAGAGAGAGAGAGAGAGAGAGAGAGAGAGAGAGAGAGAGAGAGAGAGAGAGAGAGAAGGCTCCAAACGAGAGTGGATAGATAGAGAGAGACAGAGAGAAAGAGACAGAGAAAAAAAAAGGTTCCAAATGAGAGAGAGAGAGAGAGAGAGAGAGAGAGAGAGAGAGAGAGAGAGGGTTGCAATGGATCACTTTCTGCGTTCGATCACTTTTGTCCCTAATTTAAATCTAGCCCAGCACAAGACCACTATTGTTTTGGTACACCTCAAAAACCTTATTTTTGGTTAAGACTTAATTGGTATCAGGTTTAATCTTACTGACAGTATTGATGGAAGAAATAAAAGCAGAAGCTTCTAATTATGTTAGATTCGTGTAATATATCTGTCTAATTATAAATGATTTCTTCCTTCTTATGGGGATGAAAGCCCCCTGTCTTCTCTACTAATATTAGCAGATATTTCTCTCTCTCTCTCTCTCTCTCTCTCTCTCTCTCTGTAGAATTTTGTCTTTGTAATTTTGTCTTTTGTATTCACTTATAGAAAGAGTATTGGTTCTCTCTCTCTCTCTACTTAACACCAATTTAAACCCCTTCCTTTTCAGTAATGTTTCTCCCTTTAAGAATCACACTGAGAAATAGATTTTGTGGTTTTGATAAAAAGGTGGATTTTTCACATGATACATTAAACACTTGATGATTATTAATCTCTTACCACGTGTAAAATAAATACACAAATTTCAACCTCAGAAACTTTTCAATGACGTATTTCTAACGGCCAATCAAATGATGTCTTGAAGTCACGTGACAGATGAACTGGCC
>NC_089775.1:5135632-5140632 GCF_040412425.1 Macrobrachium rosenbergii
GAAACGTGATGATGACGTAACGAATAGTGACCAGGTAATTGATTGTGACAATGATCTGGCATTTGCTTTTCAATTCAGGTAAATCTATAAATTATTTATTAATAGTATGAAAGATTTCAGGCATTTTTTCACTGATATCTAAGTATTAAATTTAATTATATATATACATATATATATATATATGTATATATATGTATATATATATTTATGTATATGTATTATATATATATATATTTATACATATATTTATACATATATATTTACATATATATATATATATATATATATATATATATATATATATATATATATATATATATATATATACTGTATATATATATATATATATATATGCAATGCTATTCAGCTTTAAATAAAACATACACCATACTAAATTACTCTTTATTTGCAATGCGTTGGCAAAATAATGACGCAATTAGCCGCTTTAATTCAATATTTTTTAATATACTAAATATGCAAAATACACTGTTATTCGGCCCAGAGAATAGCCCACTGTTCCCCCTCAATATTTTGGCTCGAAATTTGTAATATATAAAAAAAATTAACAATGAATTATAGGTTTTAGAAGAGGGGAAAATTTCATTTAGGGGGGATGTTACGTGGAAATTTTGATATTTGTGGGGATTTTATTTTGTGATTTAAATATTTTTAGCGGAAGGTTCGAGTTATGTATATGCGTAATGCACACACATAAATACAAACAGACACATGCAAGCACACAAACACACTCTATACACACACACTCACACTCTATATATATATATATATATATATATATATATATATATATATATATATATATATATATATATATTAGAATGTAGTTCCATTTTGAATCTAGAATAATGAGGAAGGTTACAGATGGTATATAGCTGTTGAGTAGGTAATAAATAAATACAGCAGTTTTGTTTACTATTCCTTGAAGACAAGGAAAATAATATATATATATATATATATATATATATATATATATATATATATATATATATATATATATATATACATATATATACAAAGGAACCCCAATATCAGAAAGGACCACCCGTATCCGGAACATGTATCATATGAAGTTACGTCCCCGGAATTCGCAAGCCTCTTTGGGCATAATGTGCAAATCGTGAACTTGGCGATTTGCATAAGGAACTTTGCTGGGCGCTGATATGCTGGAATTCTGCGCCTGGAGTTCCAAGGTATCCGTAGCACCTTGGGAAGATGTCAGCGGTAATTATTGCAGTGTGAATGGTGTGTTTGTGGTTGTATCTTTCATGCGAATGGTTTTTTGAGGTTACATGTACATTATGTATATGCCCACACACACACACACATATTATATGTCATGGTATCTCAGTGGTATCATGCCAACTTCCACCACAGTGGAATAAGGGGTTGAAATTCCTCACAGGTCTCACAGATTCCTACTGAAAGATGTCCTTACAGTCCCTTGAAGATAAGGACGGGTTATTGCAGAGAGCAGTTGCTGAATAGTACAGTGCTTAGGTGACGACTGGTGGGGCTAAAATGTCTTAGAATGCTGGATTTAAATCTACCCAGCAGTGAATAATTACAAGGATTTGTTCCCAGATCTGAAACTCTCACTTAGGCCAAGCTAAGACCACGGGACCTCACGAACCATTTGCCCGATCAAATCAAAATTTTAAAAACAAAGGCATTAGACAAATCACGGATGATTGCTACTTCCAAACGCAAAAAGCAATCTGAACTCCCCCAATCCGTTTGATAGTCTGATAAGAATCCCACTCAGAGGGGATTGAGGCGGATTTAATCGAGGGGATTTCGGAAATCCCCTCGTCCGCTGAGCCCCCAAAATACCTCAAAATCATTGAAACCTGTTTTCCTGAGCACTGCATCGCCCTTCCTAATGCACGAGATTTAGCAACTTTGCACACAGAGCGAATTTCAGTGAGGTAAGCTAAGGGCTAATTGCATATATTACCGAGGGATGGGCAGCTTTTAGACTGAATTTCCAGACAAAGCATCGGATATGTTTATCTGGGAGTTGCTAATGAATGAGCACGTCGGTTTTGGGGAGAGGGCGTTCCCCTGGGATTATAGGGAGAGAGAGAGAGAGAGAGAGAGAAGGGAACCTACATCCAGGTGTAATATTGGGATTCTAGGGTACATTCAATGGTATTAGCCATTGGGGCTTCTGCTGGGTAGCAAAATTGGCAAAGCGATGCCATTCATCTCTCTCTCTCTCTCTCTCTCTCTCTCTCTCTCTCTCTCTCTCTCCAAACAATTACTGGTAAAATCTTACATCACAATTTCTCTCTCACTCTTTCTCTCTCTCTCTCTAAACAAATAATGGTAAAACCTTACATAACAATTTCTCTCTCTCTCTCTCTCTCTCTCTCTCTCTCTCTCTCTCTCTCTCTCTCTTCTTTCTTCATGAAAGAAACAGGAATGACATCATGTATCAGCAGTGCGCTTGCACTTTCCGGTCTGGTCAGTAGCTGGACTGGTAACCAGTAACAAATCGCAGACGCCTTTGGCAAATAAGCTACTTGAACATCAGTGACGCAGGGCGTGGGGGTAGCAACCTCATCCCAAAAAGATTTACTTAAAACAGGTGCCTCTAAATTGAGATAATCCAGATAATATAAATTTAATTATATTATTTTGTCTCAGTATAATGCTGTATGAGCCGCGGCCCATGAAACTTTATTTCCAGAAGCACGAATATGGCTAACTTTAACCTTAAATAGAATAAAAATTACAGAGGCTACAGGGCTGCAATTTGGTGTGTTTGATGACTAGAGGATGGATGATCAACATACCAATTTGCAGCCCTCTAGCCTCAGCATTTTTAAGATCTGAGGGCGGACAGAAAAAGTGCGGACGGACAGCCAAATAGCCGTCTCCATAATAGTTTTCTCTTACAGAAAACTAAAAAAAAAAAATACAAGTTATTTATGACCAAATATACACAAAAACATCACAAAAGAGCCTGGTTTCAAATTATAAACAAGAGCAATAACAATCTAATTCAGGCTTCATTGACGACGTTCATCAAAACTGTTACTTTGTGCAGCGGAAGCATCAATATTCCATCAATGACCACCGGGCATTAATTCATTTTTATTTGTACATTTATGGTTAAGATAAATTCATTATTTTCAGTATCCGAGAGTTTTTAGAGATTCTGAATGGAATAATAACTCACCTTTGAGTTGAGAGGAAAGACAATAAATATTTATTCTGATCAGATAAATTACTTATCGATATAAAATTGGAATGTACAGATATTGGGGAAAAAATGTCTCCTGAACCCAATTACTTACAGTATTGATTTACTATAAAGAGATATTATTGGAAATGAGTGCATATTACCTTTATGAATATTCAGCTGTGAGCCGGGCGATTGAGAGAGAGAGAGAGAGAGAGAGAGAGAGAGAGAGAGAGAGAGAGAGAGAGAGAGAGATGATCACAATTTAATTCAGAAAAATTCGTTTTTGAAAACTTGTTAACTAACCTTGCTTGCATGTAGGGTCGGTTGAATCAAGCAACGTTGGGTGTGGTCAGTTGATGGTTAGGTGACCGTTCAGGACAGCGAGTCGCCTTCAGAACATAATTCCCTTGAGCTTCCGTGGTGCAGGGTAAGGGGCTAGCAACCTCACCCCATGAAAAGTTGCTGAAAAGAAAATGGGAAAATATATATATATATATATATATATATATATATATATATATATATATATATATATATATATATATATATATATATATATATATATATATATAAATAGGCTACATTCTTGTGAGTACAATGGAAAGGCTTTTGAAGCATCTACTGCTAAGGGTAATTATCATACATCAATCGAAAATGAATTATCTCTTTCGCAGAGAAGAACAAATGTCTATCAGTATCTGCTTGAGTTATCGCCCCTCATTCGTAATGAAATGTCGTACATTTTTCACGGAGAGTTATCGTACTTGCATCGACGCCATTAATCTTGATCGACGGGGCTTTGTGATGGATGGTAATGCACGTAAACACGTCGAATTTATATGATCTGGGATGATCTATTTGCAGCTTTTCGAATAAGCCATACTAAGGTTTATTTTTAAGAATTATTTGTCGAGATATTTATCACCATATTTTGCACTGGGGTAGCTTTCAAAAAGGTATTCATTATGTTCCTAAAATACCATTTTTTTGAAGACTTTTATCTACTGTATATGAGATTCTCACCACCTTACATGAATGGACAGAGTTTTGTTAATTTCTCTAAAATATATATACTTTGTTCCTGGATACTATCAGTTACATTTTTGGTGTGAATTTGCATATGAAACCCAAGATTCGTTTATTGCCACTGATGTTCATAGGACAGTTTCCTGCTGTTTGTGTTAGAAAACGGAAATGATTCGATTTGGGCAACTAAACTTATTGCATGTCTGGAAATCTGCAAACCTGATTGCCCTTTTGACTAATTATAATTAGGATGACTAGAGCAAGTATAAAACATTAAGTGACACTAATTTAAGTCCTGACCCTCAGGACATTATGTACCGTTCTCAGGCTTGGATTTAGGCACCTTCCTTCTGCATAACTCAACTATATAGAAACAATTATTATTATTATTATTATTATTATTATTATTATTATTGTGTAATAAAAATCTACAATTATATAGTAAATACAATACTATGTAAAATATGTAAAATAAACCAAAGACTATTATTATTATTATTATTATTATTATTATTATTATTATTATTATTATTATTATTATTATTTAGAGCGTATTCACTTCCACAAAAACAAATCAATAAATTTCTAAATAACCATTAGAAAGGGAGCCACAGAAATAACGAATACAAAAATAAATAAAAAAATACAAAAATAAACAAAAATCAAAAGCTTCGAATACCGAACACCCACGAAAATCCGTCTCCTGAAATATGGCAGACGGGAGACCTGACTAGAATTCATTTATAACAATTATTTTTCCTCTTCA
>NC_089775.1:5145632-5225632 GCF_040412425.1 Macrobrachium rosenbergii
TTCTTCTTCTTCCCGTTTTGGAATCGCTCTGGAATCGCTTGAACTAAGTATTCCTGGAAAAACGGGAATTGGAACAGGAACATCTCTGCTGTTAGGAGTCGACTCAGGTGAATTCTTCATCTTCCTCCCGTTTTGGAATCGCTCTGGAATCGCCAACACAGAGCATGCCGGGAAAAATGGCAACTGGAACGGGAATATCTTTGCCGTTAGGCGTCGAATCAGCTGACTCACCGCTGTGTGAATCGGGTGGGAATCTAATGATTCGTGGAAGAATCCAAGTAGCATCATACTACCACAGCATTCAGCCTCTTCGTGCAGGTAACTTTCTGCCTCTCTATCAAGACCAGTTGCTTCCAATTCCTCTTCTGTTTAACATCTCCCTTTAGCCGAAATATCCCCAAATCCATTACGGAAAGTTTAAAGACAATCTAAAGACGATTTCCTTTAAATAAGAACAAAAACAGAGCAGGGACCCGGACAAATAAAGAGACGGTCGGACAGTCGGTGCTACTGACCCGAACACTTCGCGGCGGAGTCGGTCTGATGAAATATTTACACACCCAGCGGTCAGTCTCTCAGCCTTAGAGGATGCTAGGCCTATTAAAGTGATGGTATATGCAATAGACTTGCAACCAGGTGAGACTGTATGGGGAGAGGGGGAGGTGGTGGGGGCGTTTGCAACAGACTGAGAGACGGGGAAAAGCTTGTTTGCAAATGACAGGCGGGTTGTAATGGTAGAATTTGGCAAACTTGGGTTTATACAAGTGATTTAGTGACCTGACATAAACATGTTGGAGTAAACATGAGATTTCGTGGTTTGGTAACAATGTTGGTGAATGATTGTGAAGACACAAACATGCACAAACAAACGAAAGCAGAGACACAGACATGCACAAGCAAAACAAACACTGAATCTGTAATGAATTACTGCAGATAAAGCAGCATAAATAATAATTTCTCTGAAAGAACAAACATTCACAAACACGTTCAGAATGACTGCTGAAAGCCAGAAATGCACAAACATGAACAAACAGACGACAAACATGAAGTTAAACTAACAAAAAATGCACTGATATGTTTTAACATCTAAAATATTAAAAGAAAGTATTTTTATCTAAAACATTAATAAGATAAAGTATGTGACTTATAAGAAATATTAGAAATACGCTAAACAAACACAATGAACAAACAAAACAAACTGAACTGTTTGTGCTTACCAGTAACCAACGAACTGAACTCTCCACGCATGACTGACATAATAAAAAAATAAGTATTTATATTCACAAAACTTTAACAAACTCAAAAGAAAATAACAAACACAAACAAACAAACAAGCAAATACAAACAGTCAATTCCAACACGAAAAAAATTCCAGATGGGAATAAATCATTCTTATATTCCAGGCTACATCATATAATGGATTCCCAGCGCTGTCAGTCTTCATTCCGAGCTCGAATAACATGACACTGTTCATTTACAATAGCGTGAATTAACCCTTTGCTGATTTGAAGTTTAACCGATGTTTTTCCGCAGGCTGGTTCCTGATTTCAAAACAGTGGAAGTAGACTGTTTTTCACTCGATTCCTGTCCTTTTGAAAATGTTTGTTTCACACGGTTCCACAGGCTGGTTCCACAGAGGTTCCACTGCTTAGTGCTGTCATTAAAAGTAGAATTATTTGAGATAATTCTTATATACATTTATTTGCAATTAAGAAGCACCTGATTCCTCATTCTCCTTGGAATAGGAACTAGGAACCAGTGGAATTATTCCACATTCCAGTCGGGTATTCCTGTTCATTCCGAGCTGAATTTCATGTTGAGGACGAGGATGCATTTCCACTCTGCATTTCAGAATGCACAGTTGCATGCATTTCAAGAATGCACGCTGCACTCCCGTAATGGAAGGTTATATCCAATTGTTTCTTTGTAGATTCTGTTACGTAACTTTCTCTCTCTCTCTCTCTCTCTCTCTCTCTCTCTCTCTCTCTCTCTCTCTCTCTCCCCAAAAGCGAGACACACACCAACGGTCCGTCACTTGTTACACGACGGCGGCAATTATCAACGTCTCGGGACTCGTGACAAATTGTCAATAACCTCTCCACAGTGACTGTCGAAGTGGCCGCTCTGTTGCCGATGTAGGGAGGATCAGACGGAGGAGGAAACGCAGTTACCTCACAGAGGAACGTCAAATGACAGGTACCTCTCAGAGGGAGGAGAAGACGCAGTTGCAATAATAACAATATTAATAATAGTTTTTATAAATAATTATTTTACTAAAAAACCTATGGATATAATCTTAAAAATTATGAAATAATTCTACACGATTATCAAGGACTACAGAATACGGTTCTATCTCAAGAGTTGATTTGAAAAATATTAATATTTTTTCTAATATACTGAAATTGTTTTATTTCAATGATATAAAAATATTCAAAGCTTAAAGAAAATATCTTAGAAATCTCCAGTGAAATATACGGTAGCTTCGAGTTCTGGATGCGTTCGTTTACGTTCGAGAATTAAAAAAAATCGTTTTTAAAACTTCTGCAAGAGAGAGAGAGAGAGAGAGAGAGAGAGAGAGAGAGAGAGAGAGAGAGAGAGTTATTCTCCATCTTCACCCAATACCGTGACTCCAGACCGATCCATCACGACTCTGCAATGAACGACCCCACACAACAATCCCGTTTCCTGGTCTTCTTCTTCTTCTTCTTCTTCTTCTCCTTCTCCCAGGGCTGCTACAAGTCTGTGGAAATGGCGCATGATCTTAACGGCCCCCGCTATGCACATTTGCACCCCTCCTTCCGGTGGTAATACCGAGTTATGGATATTTACTCGAAGCTCCACCAAAGCGGCCGCAGTGCTACCAGACATTCCCTCTCTCTCTCTCTCTCTCTCTCTCTCTCTCTCTCTCTCTCTCTCTCTCTCTCTCTCTCTCTCTCTCTCTCTTGGAGTCCATTGCAGCTTTCTTTCTTTGTTGAAGTCCGGACTGCCCGCAGCTGCTGCAGTATTAGCGAATGGAAAGTCCAAGATTTTAATGGACTCGTGATTAGAGAAGTGGTGGACTAGCAAAGAATTCTTTAGCCAAGAAGTTTGGGGATTATGTTATCAAGGTCTTTCGTAATTTTGCAGAGCTAGTCGTCAAGTTTTTTTTTTTTTTTTTAAAAGGGAGCTCTCTCTCTCTCTCTCTCTCTCTCTCTCTCTCTCTCTCTCTCTCTCTCTCTCTCTCTTAATTTAAAACTCAATGAGAAACACACAACTAAATTCCTTTTCTTGACGTTTTCATAATTAGGGACACGACAGAACACGAATTTACCGTATATAGAAAACCAACTTGCTCTGTCATACATCCATTTTTACAGCTATCATGACATCTCTATCAAAATTGGCGTAGCCAGCAATGTAAAAAGGAAATTAGGCTAATCCATAAGCAGCTGCCATCTTTAAAGTACCCTGACCATTCAATTGAGAAATCAATCCACACAGCAAACACTATTTTCTACCGTCACCCCAAAACAAGACCAGAGAGACGCCCAACAATAAAATAAAAATCCCACACCTGGACAGGATTAAGACGTTGACACAGACGCTTGGAAAACTCTGAACCCCTTTGCTTTTACCTACCCAAATACCTTAGCCTAATTCCTGATTAACGTCCCATAAAAAAGTCCCCAAAGACACGGGAGTTTACGAAATCCCTTGCCTCGATTGTGACAAACCTTCTACCTGCTTTACAGGTAAATCACTCCCCCAGAGATTAAGACAGCATAAACGTTCAAAGATTAAACTGGAATACGTCTCGTTCAGCGGGCAACAGATCTCAGCTATTCTTAACCACATGAATGACCATAAACAAAGATTAAACTGGAATACGTCTCGTTTAATTTATAGCAGCAATTGTCTGTTCAAAAGCCAGATGGTGGAATCAGCCTTGATTAAACAAAGACATGCAATGACTCTCTCAAGAGGCGCCTGGGATTCAGGTATTATAGATGAAATCTTCCTCCAACCTGCGATTAAGAAGATTAAAGAGAAATTGTCAACTGGAGTGATGTGACGGCTGACCTATGGGTCTTCTGGTATAAATACCACTTTTCTGTAACTTTTTTCTCGTTCACTACTTGCCTGAGGAGAGAGACAGTTTGGTCTCTGAAATGTAGCCTTTATTTTCCACATTTTGGCGTTTCTGTGGCCTCGCTTGTATTTGATGGAATTCTGGTTTTAACAGAAAATACTTCACATCATATCTATCTATCTATCTATCTATCTATCTATATATATATATGTATATGCATATACATATATATGTATATTATACATAACGCATTCTCCTTTAGACTCCTATATATATCACTTGCTTGCCAATATCTCATTTACCCCTTGAACATTAATATAATAAATTACCGATCAATCATATATATACATGTAATACCCACTGATACCCCCATATAAAAAAATGATCTAAAAACAATTTTTACTCCCTGCCCGCTCCAAAATTCAATGCAGCTGTTTAACTAATATATATAAAACACCAATCTCTGATTCTGGTCTGACGGGGGCTTAAATTTCACATTGCATCCATATTTGCTCAGCAAAAACATTCCAGCGGTCGGTAAACTATTTGGGGTAGAGTTGCAGGGTGGGGGAGGGAGGGTTTGTTCAGCAAGAACAGCCGGTAGGGGGCGTGGTGGGTGGGGGGTTTATGGGGATGCGGACAAACAAGTAATTTAGGGCTGTGTAATGCGTTGCGTATTTGCTCAACAAAACAGGCGCGCGGACAAATGGAATACTAGCGTTTTGCTGCGATGCAATTTGGGAGCTGAACGCGGCTTTTGCCGGGGAATTAATATTGACATTCTGATGAGTGGGATTTTCAGTATTCTTAGAATGTACCTTTTTTGAGTTCGCTCTCTTCCGAGGGGCAATAGTTATTCAATCTGTTTCTGCACCGAAGAAGTTCATGATAAGATTGGCAGGATTTTTGATTAATTATTTATTAATTTGTTAATTCATTCTTTCTTTTCTATTCACTGATATCTTTTCTTTTAGTGTTTCCTATTATCTTATGTTACTTCTTTCAAATGAAAATTAATATTCTTTGGAAGCCTGAATTTCACATCAATGGCCCCTTTGGTGGGCTTGTTCCATATGAATAGGGTTCACATTCTCAATAATAATAATAATAATAAAAATAATAATAATAATAATAATAATAATAATAATAATAATAATAATAATAATAATAATAATAATAATAATAATAATAATAATAATAATAATAATAATAATAATAATAAAATCAAATTATGTTCACACAAAGAATACAATCCAACGTCCGTCGAAATATAACCACGACTGAGGGACAGATATAGAAAAACCTATACCCACTTAAGTCCCTTATTAATTATGGATCCAGGACCTGCTATCACAACAGACACACAAATAAAAAACAACTTAATATTAAGGCACTCATCCGCCCTCACCGTCCCGGCATAAAAATGAACATTAACCCTACAAAAACTTTTTACATATATTTTTTTTTTCATCTTTACTTCCGGTTTATGAGTCAACGAGTGGTCTGGCCTCTTCTCCTTCTTCTTCTTCTTCTTCTTCCTCCTCCTCTTCTTCTTCCTATATATTCCATGAATGTGAATGACCCTTCATTCGGCGAGAATTCCTCTTCTAGGGCCATTGGAAATCAAGTCCCTTCTACAAAGAGTCATCTCTCTCTCTCTCTCTCTCTCTCTCCCCTTCCCTCCTCTCTCCCCAGGGCCTGTTCCCTGGGGTACCACTGGGGGTTTAGGCGGTAAGGGGGCGTGGGGGGAGTAGTGGTTCCACTGAGGGTGTTGATTCTTCCGAAGATATTCTAGTCAGGTGATATTATCAACATATTTTACTCTATATTTATTTTTAATTTTTATATTCTCTCAGTTTATTCTCTTTTTATAGTTTAATTTTAATTCCTCATTTATTTCTTTGTTCTTTCTTCCTCTCGGGATCCTCTATATCAACCGGTCTATGGAATTGACCAGAGTTGACAATTCAGCCCTATGAGAATAATAATAAAAGTAATCTTCTACTGATTTTGAGTTGATTTTCTACTACTGCTTTTCATCATTCGGAATCCAGTCATCATCCATTCTGTTATTCCATCGCCACTTCTTCTTCTTCTTCTTCTTCTTCTTCTTCTTCTTCTTCTTCTTCTTCTTCTTCTTCTTCTTCTTCAAAGGGATTACCGCTTCGAGGAAAATCCACGTTAGGTTTTTCCCCAACTCCATTTTAACGGAATCGAACGTCTTTTGCGAAAGAATCTCTTTCCCCACAGCCTCTATTGTCATCTGCCATCTTCCCTTTTTCCCATTCTTCCACCCCCACACCCCCACCCCCCCAAAAGAACTCCTGCTCAGTTAATGGGATGACTCAAAATGGATTTGAGCCATCAACATAGCTGGAAAAGTTCGTCTGAATGGACCTCCATTATAATCCTCTGTTTCAACTCGGTGTCTTCTTCTTCTTCTTCTTCTTTGCTTTGTCTGAGGGATTTCTGGGCTCCTTTCCCGTTCTTCTCTGTAAAAGAAAACATTGAGGTGGGTGTCTGTCTGTGCGACCGCCCTCAGATCTTCGAAACTGCTGAGGCTAGAGGGCTGCAAAT
Organism: Macrobrachium rosenbergii; assembly: GCF_040412425.1. NCBI lineage: Eukaryota > Metazoa > Arthropoda > Malacostraca > Decapoda > Palaemonidae > Macrobrachium > Macrobrachium rosenbergii. The sequence continues at coordinate 5,152,279 of NC_089775.1, forward strand.
TGGTATGTTGATCATCCACCCTCCAGTTATCAAACATACCACATTACAGCCCTCTAGCCTCAGTAGTTTTTATTTTATTTACGGTTAAAGTTAGCCATGATCGTGCTTCTGGCAACGCTATAGGACAGGCCACCACCGGGCCGTGGTTAAAGTTTCATGGGTCACGGCTCATACAGCATTATACCGAGGCCACCGAAAGATAGATCTATTTTCGGTGGCCTTGATTATACTCATGCATGACAGTAATTTCCTATTTAGCACTTCAGTGCCTTTTTTCTTTTGTCGTATTTATGAATTTAAATTACGTTTTTATCCAGTTACTTGACCCATATACTGATCTTTACAGAAATTAAAGGTAGATTTCAAGGGGGGAAAAAGTGTTCCAAGTTGCATCTACCGGAAACATGCTTTAAGTTCTATCTAAAGGAAATGTATTCCAAGTTGTATCTAAAGTTAATGTGTTTCAAGTTGTATCTAAAGGAAACGTATTCCAGGTTGCATCTAAAGGGAATTTTTCAAGTTGCATCTAAGGGAAATGTATTCCAAGTTGCATCTAAAGTTAATGTGTTCCAAGTTGCATCTAAAGTTAATGTGTTCCAAGTTGCATCTAAATGAAACATGTTTCAAGTTGCATCTAAATGAAATTTTTCAACTTGCATCTAAAGAAAATGTATTCCAAGTTGCAGCAACCATTTACTGTCAAGTGTTTAAAGTTGCAGGTATTATCAGCAGATCAGTTTCATGATTCACTCTCTTCTCTGTAAAATGTCCTGACGAATGAAAAGTGGAAACCCTATTACTAACACCCTCTGCATTTTTTGTATCCGGTTACAAAAAGGAACATAATTAGGTCGAGCGACTGTTAACTCTCTCGGGCGACTTCCGGTTCTCTTCTCGGGTCACTTCGGTCAAAACTATCCGGTATTTCTAAGAGTAAAGGTCACAGCTTCTCGAGAGGACTCTCTTTCTCTCTCTCTCGTTTGTGTCCTGAAAAATGGTCCTTCTGATGCCATCAGGACCCATTCACAGGACACAAAGAGAGAGAGAGGAGAAAGAAGTCCTCTCGTGAAGCTGTGACCCGGAAGTGAAGGTGACCGGAAGTGACTCTTAGAACTAGCATTGATAGTTTTGAAAAACTGATATTTATCAAAATCGCTCGACCTAATTATGTTCCTTTTTGTAACCGGATACAAAAATGCAGAGGGTGTTAGTAACTAGGGTTTCACTTTTCATTAGAACAGGATAGTTTTGGAAAACTAACATTTATCAAAACTGATAGAGAGAGAGAGAGAGAGAGAGAGAGAGAGAGAGAGAGAGAGAGAGAGAGAGAGAGAGAGAGAGAGAGAGCACCCAAAACTCCCCATTTTTAACCTTTCTACAATTTCCTCTTTCCATCTCTGAGTCTTCTTTCCCCTGAAAGGAATTTCTGAGAAAAAAAAAGTACGCCAGCAACCTTTTTTTCCCCTTTGGAAAACTCGTCCTAATTATCTGCCATCGTTTCCTCCCCTTCCTCTCCCTCTTCTTCTTCTTCTTCTTCTTCTTCTTCTTCTTCTTCTTGACCTCAGCTGGAATCCAGGGAAGTCAACAACGTGTGCAACGCTTCGCCCTTCCAATCTCTTTCTCTAAATCGTTAAATCGGGCCCAGGAGAAAAAGACTCTTGTCTTTTTTTACTCTCTCTCTCTCTCTCTCTCTCTCTCTCTCTCTCTCTCTCTCTCTCTCTCTCTTTTCTCTTAGCCTAAACCCGAGGCTTTCTATTTCCTGATCTTTTAGCGGTATTGACGCCTTGAAGATAACGGGAAGTGGAGCGAGAAAAAAGGTCCGGAGGAAATAAATTCAAGACTTGCCAAGTAACAAGGGGGTTCCTTTGCATCGATTCGTGAGCGGTAGAAATTTTCCTCCTGATAAACTTTCGCCAAAAATGGCGGCCGCGTCTACAAGAGCGGAGTGAAAGGGGGTTTCGAAACGAAGGGAAATAAGCAAGAGAGAGAGAGAGAGAGAGAGAGAGAGAGAGAGAGAGAGAGAGAGAGAGAGAGAGAGAGAGAGAGAGAGATATGAATGGATTAAATCAAAACTGTTTCTTCTTTTTTGTCAGCCATTTCTGAAGAGAGTGGCTTTCACTGCCAAAGGAGGTCGCCCTCTTATGCTTTTTCTCAGACGGAAATCTCTCGTGAACAGGAGTCATTCAAACGTGGGGAGAGGAAGAAAAACGGGGGCAGCTTAATGCCCGCTCCTGGAGGGATAGAAAAGAGCCAGTTTCCTGGCTGATGGAAAAATGGTGGGTTGTGGGGTTAGAGACAGGGTGGGAGGTAAAAAAATTTGGCTTGAAAGTAAGATTTTGCAATGTAAAATAAAGTACTGAACAGGAGGTAACAAAAGCGTGGGCCATGTAATTCAGTTATTTTTGTTATCCATGGTGTTCTTAAGAAAAATTAAAACTTATATGTGTAGAGTAGTGTACCTGATTCAAATCATAATTTGACTGGTTATATTCCAGGTTAGAATGAGCTTTTCCTCTCTCTCTCTCTCTCTCTCTCAGTGTGGTATGCAAACAAGTCTTTGCTAAAAGTTGCACAATGCACAGACTGCTGATAACGTGCAATTTTTGAGTGCCCAGGCACTGATAAGCGATTACGTTCTATTATGCTATTCTGATATCCTTTGTTAGTTATCAGTTGGTGGCTCCCAATCTGCTTTAATCTACTTTTATACTGGTGGGTTTTCATCTATTTCAGTGAGTTCATGCCCTGTTTGGGTACACTGGTGTGTGGTAACTGCTCAGAAGCCTGATTGCGTCTCGGTTAGAAATCACGTAACTTCCGAAAATTAGGGGTTGACTGTATATATATATATATATATATATATATATATATATATATATATATATAAAGTAATTGATATCCATCATGAAATAAAATAGACACACATACACACTCACCACAGTCACACACGAAAATTACATATACCAAATTACCTCAGTTACATGAGTTATGTAATTTATGTAACTAATTTTGTACGTACTGTGATGAACAGAGCTTACAATTTCTATTTAGCTTTGAAACTTTAATCTAGGCCTGGTTTCCCTCAACAAATATTTCACTGAGAACTCCCAACCTGAGTTTCTCCTTCACAAAAACCTGAAAAACATTTTTAAATGAGAAATTTCTCCCAAAACAGGTGTACATTACTAAAAATAACAATGTTTGGTAAATACATCAGATCACCTTACCTTAGGCATAGTAGCTCTGAGGCCTGAAGAAAGCTACAATGTACTGTTGGAACACTATTAAGGTGGAGGCAAACTCTCTCTGTCAGTCTGGACTTAAATGTAGTCTCATTGTTCAACAGTTCTCAGTGTGGTCTGGGACACGTAGGGGGCCACTTCTCGCTGGCCCTGACCCAGAATATTGGAACACAGGGGTCTCTCTCTGTTCAGAAGACTTTCTCACTTTCTAGCAGACCTTTTCTAGCAATAAGAGAGCACAGTTTGGCAGAAGACCGTCCTTTTATAGACAGGAACTTGACGGTGCTGTCTCTCTCTCTCTCCTGGAACAGACAGGGGCCTCCTAATTTCCGAGTCCCTGTAAGCAAAGATGAAACAGGAGTAAATAAATAAAAACTTGTCTGGCATACAATTATAAAATTACCAATCGTATGATTTGTTAATGCAAAGGTACTTAACAGGTTAAAATTCTTCTTTACTTTGTATTTGCTAACTTTAGTTAGAAGTTACTAATTTCTTTTTTCTGCTTCGTTTTATTAATTTTTAATTATACATTCCATTTGTATTTTATGTATTTCTTTGTATTTGTTTTTATTCATTTTGCTAAATTTTAGCAAGACAATTTATTTTACTGTTTTTTTAATTTTTATTAGTTTTTATAATTGATTTCAGCCCCATGATGAAGTTTGCATTATAAAATGTTCTTCCTAGTCTTGCAATATACATACACATATATACATTATACATATACATACATACATATATATATATATATATACATATATACAACATATGACAACGTGTTTCACAGAAATTAATTTCTGACTCACATTGGGACCGAACCCCGGTCTTTCAAATGAGAGGCCAGGGTGTTACCAATTCACCTGTGTGGGTGGATTGGTGAATATATATATATATATATATATATATATATATATATATATATATATATATATATATATATATATATATATATATATATATATATATATATATTACTTATTTATTTATTTATGTTACAAATCAGCAGAATTACATACCCATACATGCATACTACATACACAAAAACAATTATATTAAAACCTCCATAACACTTCAATAAATAAGTACAGACCCCATCCAAAGGATAATTAATAGAGAGAATAAACGAGGAAATGGAAGAGGAGGAGGAACGGAAGAGCAAAATAAAAGAGAGAATTGGTCTGAAATAAAATAAAAAAATATTGGGTGGGATGAAACTGATATTATGAACACCGCCATAAAAACATGATAATAAAATTTAAAAAATATCAACGTTTTCGTTAATATTTATTAATAATGATCATGATTATCACTTTTGAGTACCATTAACGCACCCACACTGTCAAAATTAACGGCGCTAAAGACATTACGTACCGTCCAACAGAATCATCACGTACCAAGGCGCATCACTCTGCAAACATATTTAGGTTAACCTTTTATCATAACCCACAGGAGACAGATATAAAGCTTAATATCATTATAACTATCATCAATGATGATGATAATAATAATATTGATATTTTCACTCACAACAGAGAATTACTGAAGGTCCTGAATGTCAATAAGAGAGGAAAACTGAATGAGGAAATCCCCCAATTGTAGGGGCCAGTCAATCCGGGCTCCTGACGCTGCATCCTGTGGGGATTACAGGTGTTTGGTTGTGCTCCCAATCGCTGAGAGAGAGAGAGAGAGAGAGAGAGAGAGAGAGAGAGAGAGAGAGAGAGAGAGAGAGAGAGAGAGAGAGAGAGAGGGGGAATTCGTTTCTTTTATACAGAGGAACAGAGAGAGTGGAATAATGTTTTCTGAGAGATAGAGAGTGAGAAGGCGATTTCATTTTGGGAGAGAGAGAGAGAGAGAGAGAGAGAGAGAGAGAGAGAGAGAGAGAGAGAGAGAGAGAGAGAGAGAGAGAGAGAGAGATATTTGTCTGTTTTACATGAGAAAAAGAAAGAGTGGATATTTAGTTTTTTCAAGGGATGGAGAGCGAGAAGTCGATTTTTTTGTTTTGTTTTTTGAGAGAGAGAGAGAGAGAGAGAGAGAGAGAGAGAGAGAGAGAGAGAGAGAGAGAGAGAGAGAGAGATTCAGAGAGAGAAAAAAGAGAGTGGATATTTAGTTTTTTCAGGGATGGCAGTAGACTTTCTCATTTTGAAGCCTCACTGCATTTATGTAGAGAGAGATGAAGACAGATTACTAAGGCAGTATACTTTCTCATATATACTGCATTAATAGATGTATGAAGACAGATTATAATGCAATATATATATATATATATATATATATATATATATATATATATATATATATATATATATATATATATATATATATATATATATATATATATATATATATATATATATATATATATATATACACCAGTCCTCAGTGTAGAAACAAAGTAAACATACCATTACAATTATTATTAAGAAATTATGAAAACACAAAAAATCATTTTCCAACCTGACAGAAACCCACTTCCCATTCACTAGATAAGACGTAGAGGTGCTGGAACCGCGAGAGAAAGGACGTCTATATCAATGAGGCATTTTCCTCACTTTCCTCACACGTCTAGTGATATCATGAGGACACCACCCTCCCCGTCAATCCACTCCCCAACCCCCAACACTCCACCACAACCCCCCCAACACAATTTCGCCAACACGTATGTAAGGCGTTTTACTTTGTCGTAATGAATTGTACATTTCTGTTCGTGATAAGAGTTCCTGTCTCTACACTTCTTTTCGTAATTTATTTCATGCTCTAAACCATTTTAAATGTAAAGTTAAATTTATCTTCTTATATTTTCTATAAAAAGATTTATTCCTCTCTCTTACGATTCCAGTTTATTAAATTTTATGGGTGTTTTTATTGAAATTTTCTTGTCCTATAAATTTTCATTTTTTTAGGTCAGTGTCATTGTAATATGCTGAATATATATATATATATATATATATATATATATATATATATATATATATATATATATATATATATATATATATATATATGTATATCTTTACAATATTCTTCGTAAATCTATAGACAAAATATTATATAAAATTTACAAAAGTATATTCATCTTCCACCTTCTTCCTTATTCCCACTTTCCATTCTTGACACTCATCTATTCTTCCTCTTCTTTATGAAAGTTACTTTCCTTTATAATCCCATTCTTTATTACTCAGAGAAAATTCCGCGAATTCCTCATTTTTCCATTCTTTCCAAATCTTGTGTCTTCAACTTTATTTCAAGGCTTGAAACTCTGGCCTCATTTCCCCGCCCCAAAAGTGACCTCTCTTACCTCTCTACCTCCCCGTTTCGTCATACCAGGACCTCGCCTCGTCCTACACTTACCTCACTTTCTTTTCAATTCGTTCATTTCATAAGTTTTATTCAGAGTTTTACCTCCCTTCTCTGCCAGTTTTACCTCCCTACCTCCCAATTTTACCTCGCTCCTTGAGTAAGCAGAAGGTTCCTCACCACCCTCCTCCCCCCTCCGAAGGGAAATCCTTGACTCCCCCTCCTCCTCCCCCTCCTCCGGAGGCAAATTACCCAATACAAGACTAATCCCCGATTGGATTCCGAATCCCAAAGGCTCCAATCCGGCCTCGTTACGCGGTATTAATTTAATCCCACCCAATCCCCTAATCCAGTCTCCCTCTCTCGCTCTCTGGTCGGAGTGATTCTCTTCCGGTGCGACAATGATTCTCTTCCGGTGCGACAATGATTCTCTTCCGGTGCGACAGTGATTGTCTTCCGGTGCGACACTGATTGTCTTCCGGTGCGACAGTGATTCTCTTAAGGTGCGACAGTGATTCTCTTCTAGTGCGACAGTGATTCTCTTGTATAATGAATAGTTAAAAAACTCAAGCCATTATCTTCATCATCATAAGCTCCTATATTTGTATAATGAATAGTTAAAGACTCAGTCAATATGGTCATTATCATTAGGTCATAGTTGTATAATGAACAGTTAAAAGATTCAGTTATTAAGGTCATTATCAAATATACGATTGATTTGATTACCATCATCATTATTATCTCCATCATCATCATGATGATTTGATTACCATCATCGTCTTTTTCTCCATCATCATCATTTGGTCTCATTGCTAATGCAACATCATCATCAAAAGACTCTCTCTCTCTCTCTCTCTCTCTCTCTCTCTCTCTCTCTCTCTCTCTCTCTCTCTCGCTTTTGCATAAGAAATGAAAAACAAATCTCGTCCAGGAACGACAGATGGGAATCGTCAATAATAAATTGACCTGGAACCAAAATTATGATTTAGGAATAAATCCCGTCCACGAACGACAGATGGGAATCGTCAATAATAAATTGAACCTGGAACCAAAAAATGATTTAGGAATAAATCTCGTCCAGGAACGACAGATGGGAATCGTTAAAATAAATTGACCTGGAACCAAAAATATGATTTAGGAATAAGTCTCGTCCAGGAACGACAGATGGGAATCGTTAAAATAAATTAACCTGGAACCAAAAATATGATTTAGGAATAAATCTCGTCCCAATATATGAACCTGGAACCAAAAATATGATTTAGGAATAAATTACCCAGGAACCAAAAATGATTTGGGAATCGTCAATAAATGAACCTGGAACCAAAAATATGATTTAGGAATAAATCTCGTCCAAGAACGACAGATGGGAATCGTTAAAATAAATTACCCTGGAACCAAAAATATGATTTAGGAATAAATCTCGTCCAGGAACGACAGATGGGAATCGTCCATAATAAATTAACCTGGAACACCTGTCCCCTATTTAACCCCCTGGAGTGAAACTGACCCCACTCCAGGTCATTCTAATGGAATCTGCTTCATTTTTAGTGCTCGGGATGCAGGGGAGGCCGCCCCCGGTTGCTAATTAAAGGGAAAAATTGGTGGTGGGGCGTGTTTACCCCGTCGTGAGAAATGCATTGAGGGCGCTTTCAGTTTTGGGTGAGAAATGCAATCGTTTTTCTCCAGCGTTTAATGAGAGATGCAATCATTTTTTTTTAGTGTTTAATAAGAAACGCAATCTTTTTCTACTGTTTAATGAGAAGTGCGATCTTTATTTAGTGTTTAATTAGAAACGCAATCTTTTTCTACTGTTTAATGAGAAGTGCGATCTCTATTTAGTGTTTAATGAGAAATGCAGTCTTTATTTAGTGTTTAATGAGAAATGCAGTCTTTCTTTAGTGTTTAATGAGAAATACAGTCTTTATTTAGTGTTTAATTAGAAATGCAGTCTTGTTTTAGTGTTTAATGAGAAATGCAGTCTTTATTTAGTGTTTAATGAGAAATGCAGTCTTTATTTAATGTTTAATTAGAAATGCAGTCTTTTTGTAGTGTTTAATGAGAAATGCAGTCTTTCTTCAGTGTTTAATGAGAAATGCAGTCTTTATTTGGTGTTTAATGAGAAATGCAGTCTTTCTTCAGTGTTTAATGAGAAATGCAATAATTTTTTAGTGTTTAATGTGAAGTGTCATCTTTTTTTATTTTAATGAGAAATGCAATCTTATTTCCAGTATTTAATGAGAAATGCAATCTTATTTCCAGTATTTAATGAGAAATGCAATCTTTTTTCAGTGTTTAATAAGAAATGCAATCTTATTTTAGTGTTTAATGGGAAATGCAATCGTGTTTTTAGTGTTTAATGAGAAATACAATTTTTTTGGTGTTTAATGAGTAATACAATGTTATTTTAGCGTTTAATGAGTAATACAATAGTCAATGTTATTTTTTTAGCATAGGTGTTTAATAGTGTTTAATCACAATTCGTGCTTTAGTGTTTAATGAGAAATAGTGGTTTTGTATTTAATGAGAAATGCAATCTTATTTTAGTGTTTAATGAGAAATGCAGTCGATTTTTCCAGTGTTCAATGAGAAATGCAATGGTGTTTTGAGGTCTGTTATTGCGTGCATAAAACTGCAATGCCGTTTGTGTTTACATTGCATAGCAAGAGGAATGAGAAATGCAATGATGCTGTTTCTGAACATGCTAATTCATTCATTTCTATTTTAGTATTTATTAGGAAATGCAATGCAGTTAGAATGTTCATTTGGCAGAATGAGCAGAAACGACATAATTCTGCAAAATTAGGGAAGACGGCAGGGGTTTAAATGGGTCCTCCTTTACACCAACATGAATATTTTGGGGATTGGGGTCCTTCCCTAACAAGGATGTCAGGAGTGGGTACTTATTTACAGTACAGTAGTGGGAAGTAGGAGGACTACAGAATATAAATGAATTTTTTTGTAGCAATTGGAGAAGCAGTTATATATATATATATATATATATATATATATATATATATATATATATATATATATATATATATATATATATATATATATATATATATATATATATATAAATTAAACAATTCCCATTCCTACCTCTCCCAAAGGTTACATTCCTATCTCTCACTCGAAAAGGTTATATTCCAGTCTCCCCCAAAACCTAGTACAAGGTCCACCTCTGGTTAAGTTTTCGTCAAAATCCACACACAGATTTTTTAGTAATCCTCAAAAAAAAAAAAAATAAATAAATAATCAAGATTAGAAATATAAACACCTAACTTTCTACAGGTGATGAGAAATGGTTTCCATACAAGCCACAGGATATTTCTGAAAAAGATCAATATTGTATTAAACACTAAATATTTAAAATGATTATACTTTTATCAAGTATGGTAAGATCGTGGTAAGTAAACGTAACATATAAGAAGTTGGAAAATCATGATAATTAAACATATTAATCTGAAGTCTTGTTCACTACCTGTTCCTACACAGAAAGACATTTCGACACTCACAAACATTACGCAGAACTGAGATAAATCTACAATATATTTTAAGAGGACCAAGTCCACACTGATGGTCTATTTATTGACGACAGAAGGACCGACCAGAAATCTCGTCTACGAGATTTTCGGGTCTCCAAAACGAGATAAACAGAGACAGAGAACGAATCTATTCTCCTCAATAAAAGGAGATATTATGGAATAAATCGCTGAAATATTCCGGGGGGAGAATTATTAAAGAATATTTTCCATTCTGGGGCCACTGGAGAGAGAGAGAGAGAGAGAGAGAGAGAGAGAGAGAGAGAGAGAGAGAGAGAGAGAGAGAGAGAGAGAGAGAGAGGTTTTACTGGTATAGAGCTTTCAAATGTATTAGCCACATTACAGCGTCTGAGATTGAATCTAGCCATTTTCTGAATAATTGTCATATATATCTGTAGTGGCTGATCTGAGAGAGAGAGAGAGAGAGAGAGAGAGAGAGAGAGAGAGAGAGAGAGAGAGAGAGAGAGAGAGAGAGTTTTCGATCTCACCATAGGCCAAGTCACCTCAAAACTAAACTGTTCCATAATTTCACCTATGAATGCTTGTTTAATCACCAAACTGGAATAGCATTTATCTATTTCATTCACTATTCAGTTTTTAAAATAATTTTTCACTGTCAATAAGTACAGATGACCCAAATGTGCCTTCAAGCACTACAGCTTTTAATGTTGTAGATATTACTTTTCCAAACATTTTGCAATGTCCCTGCTGCCTTCCCGCCCTCTCTCTCTCTCTCTCTCTCTCTCTCTACATATAATATATATATCTATATCTATATATAAATATATATATATATATATATATATATAAACTAGCTGACCAATCTGGCATTGCCTGGGATAACTCTGAATGAAACCAATAAACTTTCTCTCTTTCTCTCTCTCTCTCTCTATGTATATATACTGTATGTATGCTATATATGTATATACACATATATATACAAACACACACATATACAGAAAGACACAATAACGCCTCCCCAACCTTTATCTCTCAGCAAATCTCATTTTCATCAAGTCATTTCCATTGCAGGAGATGGAGATGGAATCTCAGAAAAGGGGTGAGAGAGAGAGAGAGAGAGAGAGAGAGAGAGAGAGAGAGAGAGAGAGAGAGAGAGACGTGACGTCACAAGGCGAAATGAGAGACAACATCCCGGGAAAACCAATTAAACAATCATTCCCCGGCACTCGCCTTTGCAAGTAATTAATTTCCGCTTCTTTCCCAAATATCTGAGCACAGAGAGAGAGAGAGAGAGAGAGAGAGAGAAGAGAGAGAGAGAGAGAGAGGATACATACTGTTGTCCTCTCCATATCGTCAGCTTTAGCTCTGACCCGCAACAGTTGATTGAACACCATTTACATGGTTCATTTCTTTTTTTTTTTTTAACATATCAGTCTATCTTGACGCGGGATACAAGTCTGATTTCAGCCTGAGAGAGAGAGAGAGAGAGAGAGAGTAAAACGCCACTGAAATATGCAAGACTTAATATCCATTACCCATAAGAAACCTCCTTTGCAATAACATAATTCGAACCATCTCATAGGCCTAACAACACGCCATCTTTCCTTACGACGCTCCCAAACACCTACAAACCAAGCACCGCCAATATTCCCATCAATTACGAGAGTCACGACCCCTTCCTATATTCCAGATTCCAGACATCCTCTCGCATATCTCCGCGAATAAGCTACACGGAATCCCGAAAGCAAGGGTGGTGGAATATCACCGTCACAACTTCGTGTAAACAAACAAGGATTCCGGAATGAGACAGTGATATGTTATCGTCCGCCTGACGATGGCGCCCCCGTCGAGTTTATGCGCCTCCATTGCCCCGTTATCCGCCTAAGGCCTGCCTTATCGTTCGTGGTATTTACTGTCCTCGTGTCCCCGGACCATTCTCCTTTAACGAGGGAGATCCGTCACGCCTGGAGGAGGAGGAGGTTCGAGAAAGGCCAGGTTGTTTAGCTTATAAGTTCTACACCGGCGCAAAAGGTCGTAGAATCGAATGCAAGCCTTCGCTCAATCTCCCTACCTTCCGCGGAGTCGAAGTGATGTGGGTGTTTGCATATTTCGCTCCAAGATGAATTTACAGAGGAATGAGTCTTCAGAGACTCTTTCCAACGTCAAAACGAAGATGGAGTCTTCGCATAACAGATTAACGCGGGAGATATTGCAGGTGGTAATCTCTCAGACGCCTCTAAGCTACAGAGAGGCTCAGTTGTTTGGTGTTGACTCCTCCAGGTTAATGTATTCAGCTGCCAATGCCCTCTGGCGGCAGGGAAATAAATTAATACGGTAATGGAATAACAAGAAGGTGAGGTAAACACCGCCATCACCTCGAAGTTGGTGAATAATTTCATTTTTTTTAATTATTGAAAATAACTCACAACTTAATATATAAACGAAGTAAAATATGCAGTTTTCTGTATAGCGTAAAATGCTGTATGACACTTTCAGCCACGGTCCAGTGGTGGCCTGTGTTGTTGGCACCTATAGTGGTGCCAGATGCATGATCCATGACTAACTTTAAAATTGAATAAAATTAAAACTACCGAAGCTAGAGGGCTGCAATTTGGTATGTTTGATGACTGGAGTGTGGATGATCAACATACCAATTTGCAGCCCTCTAGCCTCAGTCGTTTTTAAGATCTGAGGGCGGACATAAAAAAATGCAGACTGACAGACAAATAGCCATCTCTATAATAGTTCTCTTTTACATAAAACTAAAACTAAAAAGACAATTTTAATGCATTTAATGACGGATCAAATCGTCACCAAATTTATTATATTAGTGACTGAGACACTCAGTAATCATATCTAAAATTGGGGAAAACCACGAACGGCAACTGGGGCCTGGAAAACGAAATTATCAACACCCAATTCTCCACACCCCACCGCCATCTAGTGACTGGTAAACAAAGTTATCAACCAGGCCACCACTGGAAGAAGTTAGGCCGCCATTCTTCACACCCCTAGCGCCATCTATTGACTGGTAAACAAGGTTATCAACCACTCCCCTAAAGAAACTACCGCCATCTATTGACTGGTAAACAAAGTTATCGGTCAGACCCCCAGCGACTTAAAAGAAAACTTAGGAGACCTCTGGCCTTGAAGTACGATTTCCTTATCTGGTGGAAATACCGTGCCTTCCAGCGTTTGGAATCTATCGCATGAGGCTCGTTCGCAACTACAATAGTCGGAGCCGTCATGGAGACTCCTGATAAGTAGCAGTTTATAGCCTCGCTATTGGCTGGAGTTGGGTCCGTTCCTTGCTAATCAGCGAGTTGAGCTTCTGGGGAAAGAGACTGATGTATAAATCTGCCGTTTGTTTGAAACTCTGACTTTGGGAGGTCGAGGGAAAGGTATTGCAAGGAGATTGTCAATAATAATAATAATAATAATAATAATAATAATAATAATACCAGCATCAGAAGTAGCTACTGGACTAATATTGTCCCTTTCACATTGAAAATGAAGACAATTTTTGGGTATAGGTGTAACTGAATCTTAATTATGATCTATATATTTTTATTGAGGATATTTGGATATTTAAACTGAGCTCATTATCTATCACTCTCTCTCTCTCTCTCTCTCTCTCTCTCTCTCTCTCTCTCTCTCTCTCTCTCTCTCTCTCCCCAGAAACAGATCAATATTACTACAATATATTGATGAGACAGTATATTTTGTTGTTATCATAATTATGTTATAATTATTGTTAAAATTATTATTATTATTAAATATAGTGGCGGTTGTAGTCTATTTATTCTCTCTCTCTCTCAATCTTCTTCTCCATCTCCCTCCCGTCGATTCTTCTTCTTCTTCTTCTTCTTCTTCTTCTCCTCGCAAGAAGCGACATTGAGAGAACGAAAGTCCGTGAAAGGATCGAAACGATTCGAGACTTCGTGAGGCCTCTACGATCTCGAACGATCCATTCCGGAAATAAGACGATCCGGCTGAAAGGAAGAAGAAGAAGAAGAAGAAGCAGAAGAAGAAGAAGGAAGACGGCGGCTGATTGGCGGAGAGACGGAGCCTATCAGCGTCTGCAATGCTTTTTCATTCGAGTTTTGATTTGCATTCGGAGAAATAGCAGCGCTGACGGGGTTTGAGTTCAGTCGCACATACAGACGTAGGCACAGACACACACACACAGACACAAGCATATATATATACATATATATAAATTTCTGACTCACATCAGGATCGAACCTGTTGATATGTTTATATACATATATAAATATATATATATATATATATATATATATATATATATATATATATATATATATATATATATATATATATATATATATATATATATATATATATATATATATATATATATATATATATATATATATATATATATATATAGAGAGAGAGAGAGAGAGAGAGAGAGAGAGAGAGAGAGAGAGAGAGAGAGAGAGATGCCTATATACCTTTATCTGATATTTCAATGAATATATATATATAGAGAGAGAGAGAGAGAGAGAGAGAGAGAGAGAGAGAGAGAGAGAGAGAGAGACCTTATACCTTTATCTGATAAGGCAAATGAAGACAAGAGAGAGAGAGAGAGAGAGAGAGAGAGAGAGAGAGAGAGAGAGAGACTGGATTACGTTTAGCTCTTTGACACAATAACGTCAGCAAACTCCACAATGCTGACCCAGCTATAAAATAATTTATCATCTTCTAAAAAGAAAAATAATACGAAATTCTTATTTTTTTTTCAAATCAGCCAATGCTGTTGGTATAATGTTCCCATAACTTCTCTTCCTTTGTAATTCAGTTTAAAAGCCACGTAGTCTTCAGCACATATTCTTAGAAAGGTATAATTATAAATAAAAGAATAAGACATTTTAAGAATAGGTATTATCAAGCCTCTATTCTTAGTTTAGGATGAGAAGAAACATAACACAAGATAAAAAAGAAAAAATGACGTTTCTTCGGCGCAAGTTTTTCTGTACGGCGTAATCGTTAGAAATTTTCGGCCCATGAAACTTTCAGCCACGGCGCATGAAGCTCTCAGCCGTAATGAAACTTCCACCGCGGCCCATGAAACTTTCAGCCGCGGCCCATGAAACTCTCAGCCAGGGCTCATGAAACTCTAAGCCGCGGCCCATGAAACTCTCAGCCGCGGCCCATGAAACTTTCAGTCGCAGCCCATGAAACTTTCAGCCACGGTTCGGTGGCGGCCTGTGTTGTTGGCACCTATAGCGGGGCCAAACGCACGATCATGGCTAACTTTAACCATAAATAAAATGGAAACTACTGAGGCTAGAGGGCTGCAATTTGGTATGTTTGATGACTGGAGGGTGGATGATCAACATACCAATTTGCAGCCCTCTAGCCTCAGCAGTTTTCAAGATCTGAGGGCGGACAGAAAAAAAGTGCGGACGGACAAACAAATAGCCATCTCTACAACAGCTCTCTTTTACAGAAAACTAAAAAGTCGGTTTACTTTCTACTCTCCCTAAGACAAGAATAATCCACAAACATAGACTTTAAGAAAGAGATAAGAAGACAAGTTTATAAGTCACGTTCTACACCGGCAGCCATGTTGTCTGTTAAATTACACTCCATGAAGACAAAACCTCGTCATTTTGGGGGGGGCCAAATTCCAGCCTTTTTTGCTGACAAGGCAGAATGTCAGTCTCTGGCGCCCATTCTCCCCCGACTGCCGTGTTCAAATGAACTTATCACACTCGCAGAAAAGAAATAGAAGTTGAATAGACTACAGAATAGAAGCATCAATCTCTCTCTCTCTCTCTCTCTCTCTCTCTCTCTCTCTCTCTCTCTCAAGGCTGAAGTCTATCTCTCCAGTTACCGAATGCGAAGAAGATGTTTATTTCTCCTGGGAACTCGATAATGATTCAGAATCAAAACTTGTAGGTGATTTTGACGTTTCTATATAAGTATTCTGTTCGAATTTAGGTTATTACCGTTTTAAAGACATGCTGTTATTAGGACACTAAATAAAAATGTCTTTTATTTAGTTTTTATTTAGTTTTCTGTAAAAGAAAACTATTATAGAGATGGCTATTTGTCTACCCGTCCGTACTTTTTCTGTCCGCCCTCAGATCTTAAAAACTAATGAGACTAGAGGGCTGCAAATTGATATGTTGATCATTCACCCTCCAATCACCAAACATACCAAATTGCAGCCCTCTAGCCTCAATACTTTTTATTTTATTTAAGGTAAAAGTTAGCCATAATCATGCGTCTGGCACCAATAGCCACCACCAGTCCGTGGCTGAAATTTTCATGGGCCGCTGCTGAGAGTTCATGAGCCGTGGCTGAGAGTTTCATACAGCATTATACGCTGTACAGAAAACTCGATTGCGCCGAAGAAACTTCGGCGCATTTTTTATCTGTTTAATAATGAATTTAGGTATAATTCAGCTTTCAACATCAACACACAATTTTCCTGGACTAATAATAATTATCATAAATGTCATAACCTTTGTGGAATTAAATGAGGAAGTACTCTGTAGCACATCACAAACTCTGACATGTAATCTTTAAAGTACTTTTGTACGTTTATTAATGATCCTACGAGCTTTGAGTTGAAGGGGCACATATAACAGGTTTAATTAAAATTCAAAAATTTAAAAATGGGGTTTTTAAGTGTTCCCGGTGAATTTCATTAGCTAATATAATTATCAATTGAGATATGAACAGTTCTACAGTTATACTGCCTAAGTTAATACTTTCTAAGTATCTCTAAGTTTAAGTCACAAGAACAATTCTTTATGACGGTCTAAACAACCGTATCTAACAATTATAATTTTTTTGGTAACTTTACACAAACAAGTTTTCTGTACAGCGTCTACCGCTGTATGAAACTCTCAGCAGCACTCAGTTGCTCGCCAGATGCGGTCAAGTGAGGGTGCGTCGGCGACGCCTCCGGAAAACGCTGCCAGACGCACGATCCATGGCTGATTTTAACCTTAAATAAAATGAAAACTACTGAGGAGGCTAGAGGGCTGCAATTTGGTATGTTTGATGATTGGAGGGTGGGTGATCGACATGCCAATTTACAGCCCTCTAGCCTCAGTAGTTTTTAAGGTCTGAGGGCGGACAGACAAAAATAATAGTCCTCTTCTACACAAACCTAAAAAGATATAATTACCCCTTTCAGCGAGAGTAATTGAAAAAGACAATCATTCTTCCCTCGCACATCCACGCTGACACGGCAATCATATACAGGTCAGTCATAATGTAAAAGTATATAAATGAATGCGGTGGTGCCTCGTCGTTTGCAACTATTTACACATCATTTTTGGCGCTTTGTTTGAGCCTGCGAGATTTATACGAATGGCGCGAGATAAAATTTTATACGTTCTGAGCCCGGCGCTTCAATTTAGTGTATCTCCTGCGTGGCAAAATGGACACAGGATTGATTGTTTTCAGAATTGAAATGAGGCTGAGGTCTCTCTCTCTCTCTCTGGAATTATTTTCCATGACGATGCAGAAATTTTAAAAAGCACATTCTAAATATCTTAAGAATACAAAGAGAGAACTTTGTTTCAAAACTAGAATGAGGCAGAGGTCTTTAAATCTCTCTCTCTCTCTCTCTCTCTCTCTCTCTCTCTCTCTCTCTCTCTCTCTCTCTCTCTCTCTCTCTCTCAGGAGATACTGTTTATCAATCGTATAAGGTGAAAATGGTGCATCTGAAATATCCTAAAATATATCAAGTGAGATCCTCTCTCTCTCTCTCTCTCTCTCTCTGGAAATACTTACTGTGAGTCTTAGGATATTTCAGATGTACTATTTTCACCTTCTAAGAAATATAAACTGAGCTCTCTCTCTCTCTCTCTCTCTCTCTCTCTCTCTCTCTCTCTCTCAGAAAATACTTTCTTTGAACCTTAAAAGTTGAAAAATTGCATCTGAAAAATCCTAATAAAAAAATAAACTGAGGTCTTTAAATCTCTCTCTCTCTCTCTCTCTCTCTCTCTCTCTCTCTCTCTCTCTCTCTACAAATACCCTAAAAATATAAACTCACCTCATTTTCGAGACGCATAAGCAATGACGCAACAGAAACTGACCTGGGGTAACCTTAGCTTCCATTCTGTCCCAGAGTCCCACACACTCAATGTTTGAACTCCCAAGTTTTCCATTTTTAAAAAGTATGATAACGCTTCTGTTTCATTAGAGAGAGAGAGAGAGAGAGAGAGAGAGAGAGAGAGAGACCACTGTCTCATTTTAGTTTTGAAACAAAATTCTATCTTTATATTCTTAGGATAATTAGAAATGTTGAATCTACGAAGATAATTTAAGTGTCTGGAAAAGAATGAAATTAGGTAAACAATTTTATAAGAAAAATTGGAGTTTTGGTGATTCTATTTAAGCAAAAAGGAAAACTGTTTATATATATTATACACACATATATATATATAATATATATTTATTTATTTATTTATGACAAGAAGATAAACATTCCCACTTTACCTCTGGAAAGCTTTCGAAAATGATAAATAAATATCCCAAAAAGTATTAATCATCTATGAAGGGAATAAATATTTCTCTTTATATATTCTAAAGAGGAAGAAACTATCGCTGCTAATCTTTACAAAACCGAAGGAAAATATTATTCATTTACGCAGGATAGAAAAAGAATATTCATTTTCTTACTCATTAATGAATATATGAAGACTGGAATATTCTGACTCATTCAAGAGAATATGAAGACTGGAATATTCTGACTCATTCAAGAGAATATGAAGACTGGAATATTCTGACTCATTCATGAGAATATGAAGACTGGAATATTCTGACTCATTCATGAGAATATGAAGACTGGAATATTCTGACTCATTCATGAGAATATGAAGACTGGAATATTCTGACTCATTCATGAGAATATGAAGACTGGAATATTCTTACTCATTAATGAGAATATGAAGACTGGAATAGATGGAATATGAAGACTGAATTTTGACTCATTCATGAGAATATGAAGACTGGAAAACTCATTCATGAGAATATGCATCATAACTTATTAATACAAAATATAAAAATTAGTTACACGACTAAGCAACAGAAACAAAGGAACAGTATTATAAGGAACGAAAGCACCATCAAGCACGTTCCAAGGAACACCAAATACGCCTCTACGGAACAGGAACAGGGAACTTTGTCTAAGACCTCGAACTGATCTCACAATGAATCTTAACTTCATTATATAGAAGAACTCATTGTAAGCATATATATATATATATAAAGATTTGACGCATCTGCAAGAATTAAGGAAAAGTAACAAACGAATAATTATGGACGGAACGAAAATACCATGCAAGCAATTTGCATAAATAAGAATCACAATTAAACAGCAAAACGAAAGAGGGAATAGAGAGAATGAATGAACAAGGGGGGAGAAACGAGCAAAAATGCGACAGCAAATGAAAACAGACTTAATTCAATTAAGAACGAACGGAAATTTAAAAATGGCGGAGTCTTCTCACCTACAACGAGTCAAGAATAAGATTAAAGAATGGGATGAAAGAATAGGATAAAAGGATGAGAGTCCTTCAGGAAATGAAGAGAAGAATTAAGTCAAAAATGGAAGCACAGAAATAACGGATCAAGATAAAGTTTGAGAATGAAGAAGAATAAAAATAAAAACGAAAGACAGGTTCCTGGATATGGAGGTCATTGTTGGGGACGGTTGCTCACGATGGTGGTGTTGTGGGGGCAGTGTTGGAGGAATGTTGGTGAGGAGGAGGAGGAGGAGGGGGAGGAGGAGGGTGGAGTTGCTGGTGTTGGAGAGTGATGAAGGATTGTTGGTGAATAGGAAGAGTAGGAGGGTGGAGCTGTTGGTGAGAGAGAGAGAGAGAGAGAGAGAGAGAGAGAGAGAGAGAGAACCGGATCCTTTGCAACGCCGGCATGGCACCCGAAGCCTTCCTCCAGATTAAAGGCGGTTTATTTTTTCAAAATAATCGTCTCTATCATTCCTTATTCTTCCTCAATTCCTCATTGTTCTCCCTCCTCCTCTTAACCTTATTCGCAGAGACAGATCTTCTTCTTATTCTTCCTCCTCCTCTTCCTCTTCTCCTTCTCATTCTTCTTCTTCTTCTTCTGCTTCGTGATTCGATATATTATTTTCTCTTCAGATGACACACTCCCGGCATCACAGCAGAGAGGGAGAGAGAGAGAGAGAGATGTTGTCATGGCAACGCCTCTCGAACCACCACCGGGCGCACGCACACAAACACACATACACACACACATACACACACACACACGCCACACACACAGACGCTTTCACAAACATATGCTTACCAAGACGCGTTTTGGCACAAAACTTAAGTATACGTGAAAGCCAGAATTTGCACAAACACTAAACATACTCTCGATTTGCTCAAAATTGCACATACCATGAATTACACAATAATACACAAACAGACTCTATACACATACAAGTTCGTATACACGTACATACCTGCTCATTGACGTGAAAATAACGGTTATATACATACACAAGAATGCGTGCAAACACTATCTTGGTAATCTCATACATTCAGATACACACATGCAACCTACGACCGCCCACAAACAGAACGCCCACATGTAGAGACTCGCCTCGCACAAACGCGCCCGCGCACGCACACAAACACACGCACAAACACACACACACACACACACGGACGCCAATCGATTCTCCTTCGATCTGCAATCTCCTCTGGAAGCGTTTTGTTCAAACCAATTTTCCAAAATCACTAAGGCGTGCCTTCAATTTTCCCCCTCCCCGCCCCCCCCCTTGGCCTGAGAGAGAGAGAGAGAGAGAGAGAGAGAGAGAGAGAGAGAGAGAGAGAGAGGGAGGAAATGGTGTCAGTGGGGTCCTGGCTCCCAAAAAAAATGAGAGAGAATGAGATAAACTAGAAAGGTAAAAAGAGAGAGACGCAAATACTTTCTTTTCAGTTCAAGATACTTTTCTGCAAAAAAGGTGATTGCTGGCTTTCACTTTGCGCTTTCTCCTCTCTCCTTAAAGAGATGGTTGTCTTTCGCCCTGCGATACTTTCTCTCTGGAGACGAATGATTTACGATACTCTTTTTTGGAGATGAATGATCTAAGATACTTTCTTTTTGGAGACGATTGATCTACGACACTTTCTTTTTGGAGACGGTTGATCTACGATGCTTTCTTTTTGGAGATGAATGATTTACGATATTTTATTTTTGGAGACGAATGATCTACGATACTTTCGTTTTAGAGATGAATGATTTACGATACTTTCTTTTTGGAGACGAATGATTGATCTTTATTTTACGATGCTCTTTCTTTTTGGAGACGAATGATTTACGATAC
This sequence comes from Macrobrachium rosenbergii, assembly GCF_040412425.1. Classification (NCBI taxonomy): domain Eukaryota; kingdom Metazoa; phylum Arthropoda; class Malacostraca; order Decapoda; family Palaemonidae; genus Macrobrachium; species Macrobrachium rosenbergii. The sequence goes on from NC_089775.1 coordinate 5,173,662, forward strand.
TTTCTTTTTGGAGACGAATGATCTACGATACTTTCTTTTTGGAGACGAATGATCTTTTGGAGACGAACGATTTACTTTCTTTTTGGAGACGCATGATCTACGATACTTTCTTTTTGGAGACGAATGATCTACGATACTTTCTTTTTGGAAACGAATAACCTACGATACTTTCTTTTCGGAAACGAATAACCTACGACACTTTCTCCTAGAAGCGCGAATCGTCTTTCTGTCGACAATACTACGATAATTCACCTAAACAAACGATTAAAATCCCTCTGTTAAAAACAAGTAATTACAATTACCCCTGCATTTACTATTGGCGTCCCAATAACGACGGTCAACGAACCAAAACTATATCTTTAGTTCCCTTTCAAAACCCACAGGTACAGCCAATTGATCTATAGACATTTTACAGGCATTTGCTACAAAAGAAATTCCGGAATATTGTATTCAAAATGTGCAGTGTGGTTTTGTCATGTGAATGAGTTCTTCCTGAAAACCAATTATCTGATCGTGGTACATTTCACATAAAAGGTAGCGCACAGAATGCCCTGTTTTTAGTTTTATAATATATTATTATTAATAATAATAATGTTCATTTTTTATTAGCTTTCTGTAAAAGAAAACTATGGTGCCGGCTTTGTCTGTCCGTCCGCACTTTATCTGTCCGCCCACAGATCTTAAAAACTACTGAGGCTAGAGGGCTGCAATTTGGTACGTTGATCATCCACCCTCCAATCACCAAACATACCAAATTGCAGCCCTCTAACCTCAGTATTTTCCATTTTATTCAAGGTTAAAGTTAGCCATGTTCGTGCGTCTGACAACGATATAGGCAGGCCACCACGCACCGGGCCTTGGTTAAACTTTCACGGGCCGCGGCTCACACAGCATTATACCGAGACCACCGAAAGATATACCTATTTTCAGTGGCCTTGATTAGACGCTGTAGCGGCTGTACAGAAAACTTCGGCGCATTTTTTACTTGTTAGAACCATCATAAAACAATTACGTAGATACACGACACTTCAATAAAAGCAGGTGATCATATGGACGTTGGTTTAGTGATTAACATAAGAAGTTCAAGCGAAATGCAATGCATTACTACCCTAATACTATTCTTCTTGAATTTTGATACATTTTTATATATTTACCTATTTATTAATTTATCATTATTTTTTTGATAAGTGGGGTCTCAGTGGCCCCTTTGGTGGGCTTGTTCCATATGAATAGGTTTCATCTTCTGAATAATAATAATAATAATAATAATAATAATAATAATAATAATAATAATAATAATAATAATAATAATAATAATAATAATAATAATAATAATAATAATAATAATAATAATAATAATAATAATTTTATGGTTTATAGATATTCAGAATTTTGGCTTAGGTCTGCAATATAGTAAGTGCGGTAACCCACTGATTTTTTAAGGTAATTCTAAGAAGCATAAAAATAGTATATATTGAATTTAGCGTAATTAATACTTCCGTGAAAGACATAGAGATTAATCAAGCCTTATCTGAGTTATAAAGGAATTTGATCATTTATCGAAAAAATAGATATGTTTTTTTTTGGTATTTCCAAAAAATTTTTTCCTGTTCCAAAATATGGTTAGCTATTTTATCGATTTGATGTGATGGTAATCTCTCTCTCTCTCTCTCTCTCTCTCTCTCTCTCTCTCTCTCTCCTCTCCAGAATTATCGATCAGAGGAAGTAGAAGGCGATTCTTCTCCCGCAGAAATCCCATTTTGCGAAGGAGCGATTCGTCCTCCCATCCCAATAAACTGGGGTGGGGTGGGGTGGAGGAGTTATGTCCCCAGGACACGCGAGGGCCAAAAACTGGGGGCCATTATTCATGGGTGTCTTTGTGGGCCGAAATATGGGGCCGTTTAATTGCTGTACAGAAAAGGGGTCGGGAGAGTGATTTAAGAGCTTAGGTGGTGGTGTGTCTCGTGCGTGTATGCAAGTGTAGAGTACAGAGGGGAGTGTATTGTGTATGAATAAGTATACTGTGTGTGTATATATATATATATATATATATATATATATATATATATATATATATATATATATATATATATATATATATATATATATATATATATATATATATATATAACACAAGGGTTCAATTTTCCCCATCCCATAAAATAGAAGCTGCCATCAATTTTTAGGAGTCTACAGGACCGGTCCCAATATTGAGTGATTAAAGTGGGCCATATTCTGTTACCATAAATGTTCACTTTAAGTGCACATGTATGAATAGTATACTGATATATATATATATATATATATATATATATATATATATATAATATATATAAATATATAATTCTTTGTTCATATCTCCTCACTCTATGGAATTACAGCACCATATTATGTTCTAATTAGTTCTTGATTTCATTTCATTAATGATGATTTCCACTGAAAGCCTTTGAAATCCTAAATGGGAAATAAATTATAAGTATCTCCTATTCCATATATTTCCCATTTCGATGATGTGGCTATGCAATGGGTCAGTCTTCAGGTTATATGCAATCTCTGTAGGATAAGGTTGCTAGCCCATACCCTAATCAACTTGCCAGTGGTGTGCCACAGTTAACTGACTGCCAGGTACATAAATGATTGCTTAGAATGTTCTTGAATCATTCAGCTTCTATTGGGAGCCGAGATCAGGCCATTTTATTGTAAACAGGAGAGAGAGAGAGAGAGAGAGAGAGAGAGAGAGAGAGAGAGAGAGAGAGAGAGAGAGAGAGGTCTTTACTAGGACATAATGTCATTTCTTTCTGAATTCAAGTTGCTTAATAAAAGTTCATAATAGCTCACTAGTAGCGCTTCTAGCCATGCACAAATCGTAGCTACAATCACAAACCTGTCTCTTAAAGTAGCAGTTGGTTACTGGATTCAAGCCAGCTGACTCTAGGGTTGCCAACTTCCAAAAGCCTTGTGTTGAACTCAATATATCCCTTACTTCCTTCTTTACTATCTTAATTCCATGAGCTGGGCAACTGGCTCTGTTCTGTCTCAGTCAACCTTAGCTAAACATTCAAAAGCCCTCATCAGTAGCATGTCTACACACCTACGTTTAGTGCACCATCTGTGTCTATCTGCCCTTTTTATTTTTGGTTTAGTTGGGGAAAAAGAGGCCCATTCTTTCTAACACTTCTGTCACTCCATCACTTTCTTGTTAATTCTCTCAAATGTTTAATATTTTATCATCCTTCCCACCTCGTGAGTTCTGCATTCATCTCTCTCTCTCTCTCTCTCTCTCTCTCTCTCTCTCTCTCTCTCTCTCCCTGCCTTAATAGACCTTTGGAAAGTCAAGAAATTAGCATAAGAGGCTTACTTCACAGGCCAATGGTATTCACACTGAATATTCAGACTATCAAAACGTTTGCTTGGCTGAGGAACGTTTGATCGAATTAAGAAACCTTTCAGTTTTGTGTAAAAGATCTTACAAGCTACTGAGGCTAGAGGGCTGCAAATTGGTATGTTGATCATCCACCCTCCAGTCATCAAGCATACCAAATTGCAGCCCTCTAGCCTCAGTAGTTTTTATTTTTAGTCAAGGTTAAGGTTAGCCATGATCGTGCCAACAACACAGGCCACCACCGGATCGTGGCTGAAAGTTTCATGAGCCTTCGGCGCATTTTATACTTGTTTATTATTACTATTATTATTATTACTATTATTATTATTATTATTATTATTATTATTATTATTATTATTATTATTATTATTGTCAATACGATGGTAAATTCAGAGAGGGTCGACATAGTATCCTCAATGCTTGGGACGTTACGTACCGTCCCAAGGCTTGGTCAATGGTGTTTTTTTTTCGAATACTTATACAAAATGGCGAGAGAAGCTAGCTGTACCCGGATTGGACGACGGCAAATGTAAACGTAGAGTTTACACATAAGAAGAAATGTATAGATACATATTATGACATGCACTCTCTCTCTCTCTCTCTCTCTCTCTCTCTCTCTCTCTATATATATATATATATCTATATATATATATATATATATATATATATATATATATACAATATATTTTATACTTCAAGTCCAACGAAATTCAGGAAAAGAAACACGAGAATCGCTTCAAGAAAAAAAGAAAAACAAAGTCGAAATGGCAAGCCACCCTAATCCGAGAGTCGAGTAATTAAAACCCACGGCAGATGTTTAAAGGCTCCGACACCTCTTCAAGTTACAAAAAGAGAGAGAAGAAGAAAAGGAATAAAGGAAGAAAGGAAGAAAGAGGAGGAAATCCGCCGAAAGGAAGAAAAGAGAGAGAGAGAGAGAGAGATATCTCACATCTTAAACGGTTGTCATCGCGGACGTACTAGTGAGAGAGAATGAGGAGATACTCGGGTCTCCGTTGCATCATTAACACCCCGGGAGGCCGCGTTTGGGCCTTTCATATTCACCTCTGCAGTTAAATTACATTGGCCCTTTGTAAACAAGTCTCTCTCTCTCTCTCTCTCCAGAGGAGGAGTGGCTAGTGTTTGTGCATGCTGTGTTGGTGCGATTGTTGGAGGTTGCTCCAACGTGAAGGAGAAGAGTGGTGGAGATCTCACACCCCCCGAGTAATGTTTGCTGGTAACTTGGCACACAGCTTTCCGCGCCTTGAGGGCAAAACCTTTATTACTTATTCAGTTCATTAACGAGTTCTCCCACTCCTCCTCCATGCTGGACTGGGGAAGGAGAAGGGGGGAGGGGGAAGTGGATTGGGGAGGGGGGGAAAGAAAGGTGAATTGGTGTTAGGATTGGATGTGTAAACGAGAGGGTTGGAGAGAGATGGAAGGGGGGTTAGTGCTTGTAACAAGTAGTGGGAGGAATATTGGGGTAGTAATGAGGTGGAGGTCGAAGGGTTGAGGTTAGTGGGAGGGTTTGGGAGGTTGGGGGTTAATTAGGATGGGTTTAGGACGAGGATGAAGGGTTATAGGATGAGGATGAGAGTGACACATGATAACAGAGAGGAATGGGTGACAGTCAGGATACATAAGAATAAAACTTTCTCATAGTCCCTTCTATTTCCTAGCATCTAAGGGCATACAAGGAAAGCTACGCAGCAAAGGGCATACAGGAAATGGCATATCATTGCAAAACCAATCTAAGGGCATCAGAGAATGACGGAGATTCCGAGATTACTCTGAAGGAACGGCAATAGCCAAGAGGGCCACGAAAAGATTTAAGAGATTGCTTTGATCGACAAAAATCCCCTCGCTGTTTCTGAAAGAAGAAGTTGAATGGCTTCGAGATTACTATCAGAGATTACGGCAGATTCCGTGATTACCACGAGAGAAGCGAGAGGGGCCTCCCTCGAGATTACCATCTGCGAACTTCGAGGAGTCATTTTGGGGCGACCATCTGATCGACACCCGAAACCGGCTTCGGTTGGAACCCTCGGCGCGAAATTCCTTCACAAAGAGAAACTCCCGGGATAAGTTTGGCTGATTGCCCGATGGAGAGAGAGAGAGAGAGAGAGAGAGAGAGAGAGAGAGAGAGAGAGAGAGAGAGGTATTATCCATGCGCTGGAATCCTGGAATCCACCCCCGCCCCCGCAGCAAGAAGGAACAGCTAGAAAACAGTGCATGACTTGTACGAACACCAACAAATCCGATGGATTTCAGGAGCTTACGTCACCATCCCGAAAGCAGGCGAACATTTTTCGGCGGATAAGAAGCTGTGGGACACTGCTTTCGCTCCTCCTCTTCCTCCTCCTCCTCCTCCTCCTCCTCCTCCTCCTCCTCCTTCTTCTTCTTCTTCTCTTTCCTCATTGTTTATCTCTTTCTCGTTCCTCATGAAAGACAGATATGGATGGCTCTTCAAATGATTTCAATTTAATCTTCTTGGTGTCTTTCCCGTTTCATATTGTTCCTATTGACTGGTATTGATCTTCTCCTACCGTTCCTGCCTTGTGACCCAGACTAGAATGAGAGAGAGAGAGAGAGAGAGAGAGAGAGAGAGAGAGAGAGAGAGAGAGAGAGAGAGAGAGAGAAAATATACCAAGGATTGGGAGTTTAAAGGAAAATATACTAATAATCGTTGGTTTACATTAAACAGGCCTTATGCCACCACGGGTCATCGCCCAAAGGTGACCTGAAAAGGTAAGACGCCTGGTGCAGACCACAGGACTCAGACCACCCACCCCACGGAAAATATCACGCCCATCAACAGATAAAAGGAAAGTTAAATCGTCCGCATCCATTTTGAAAAACCCTGGCAATGGGTCGTCTGAAAGAATGATTTCGAATTTCGTGCCCAGTGAGGGGGCGCGGGGGCGGGGGGCGCTGGGGGAACTACTCTCAGTAGGGAGGGGGATCTTTTTCAAGGGTGCCCCGCCCCCCACCACCCACATCCAGCGTCTGTCAGGGAGATACATGAGTCTCATTTAGCTCGAATGTATCTTCACAAGCGAGCTGGGAATATGGATGACAAGAGAGATAAGGTGAAAGCTGAACGCGTGTTTCTGTTTTCAATGTGAATCTCTTTTCCTGTGAGTGATTCTCTCTCTCTCTCTCTCTCTCTCTCTCTCTCTCTCTCTCTATCTTTCTCATAGTCTCCTGGAATCCATAATCTATGCCAGAATTCCAGCATCTATTCATAATACGTGGCGTTTTCTGTCTTCCTTTTTTGATCTCTCTCTCTCTCTCTCTCTCTCTCTCTCTCTCTCTCTCTCTCTCTCTCTCTCTCTCTCACACACACACACACACACACCTATAGTCTCCAGGAATCCAGAATCTATCCAGGATTCCAGAATGCATCCATAATAAATGGCCTGTTTCCAGTCTTCCTTTTGATATCTCTCTCTCTCTCTCTCTCTCTCTCTCTCTCTCTCTCACACACACACACACACACACACCCATAGTCTCCAGGAATCCAGAACCCATCCAGAATTCCAGAATCCATCCATAATAAATAGCCTCTTTCCAGCCTTCCTTTTGAGACCCATGACTTAACCTCTTACACCGATGCTCCTTTTGGGGGCCAAAAATTCATTTTCGGTAATCCTCTTCGGAAGATTTGCTCAAGTGGTCCTATTGGTGTGTGCCCCCCTACCTATCCCCCCCTCCCTCCCCTAATGCCCCTGGATTCCTACCACCCCCTTCCCTACCACCACTCTTTCTCTCTTCTTCTCTTCTTCTTCTTCTTTCTTCTTCTTCTTCTTCTTCTTCTTCTTCTTCTTCTTCTTCTTCTTTAACGTGTTTTTTATTATTATTATTATTATTATTATTATTATTATTATTATTATTATTATTATACCTATCCAAATTATTAAGTTATTAATTATTATTACTGATTTGAAGATTGAACCTTCAAAAGAATATTATTATCATTATATATTATTATTATTATTATTATTATTATTACCAAATTATCATGATTATTCAAAAGATGAACCTATTCAATGGAACATGAAGGTTTTATTAGGAAGACCTGAAACTGAAGCTTCCAAAGAATATTAAAGTAAAATATAGAAAAGAAGAAATCCCACTTATTAAAAAAAAAGAAAAATAAATTAATAAACAGATATAGGAATCGAGGCTCAGTGACCATCCCTCCAGCCTCTGTCCTAATCAAAGGTGTACACGGGCCTTTTCTACAGCAGGATTTTAATGGCCTGAGGCAATATCTACCTGGTGTAGGATTCTTTATACTTCAGGAGGGAGTAATTTGCATCCTCCTCGCCCGAGGCTTCATAAGGATACAGAGAAGCACACAAAAGTACTAATTAATGTGTTGCAGGATTTTTCATCAAGAATCTGGCAACAGAGTTTGTTTAGGACAGAAAAGTGTCTGTGGCATTGTACAGTGATGGTTTGTGTTCAGAACTGTGTACGTACATAAACTTAATTTTTACACGGCCATCTTACTACTTGATGGGTTAACATTTTTCTGATTTTATAGAAAAGGATGGAATATATTGAATTTTGTCCAGAGGCCAAGGAAAATTGAGAATAGAAAGATTTTAAAGGTGTAACGGGGGAACCTTTGCAGTTGCACAATGAAACGATTGTCAGGAGAAGGTTGAGAAAAGTAAGATGGAAGAAAGAGAATATGAACGGAGGTAAAGTAAAAGGGATGAAAGGGGATTTTATAGAAAAGGTAAAATTGAATTTATTTGAAAACTGAGACAAAATTACTTGAAACCTCTTTGTTAATTACGGTTTCTGTAATTAAGATTTAAGAAACTTTTTTTTCATTTATATATTTCTTAATTTATTTACTTTTCTAATGAACACCTTAATATTCTTTGGAAGCTTCAATTTCAAGTCAGTGGCCCCTTTGGTGGGCTTGTTCCATATGAATAGGTTTCATCTACTGAACAATAATAATAATAATAATAATAATAATAATAATAATAATAATAATAATAATAATAATATTAAGGAATCTGTAGGTAAGACCAAGTTTGTTTTATTTTTATTTTTCTGTTCTGTTACTGGAGAGAGAGAGAGAGAGAGAGAGAGAGAGAGAGAGAGAGAGAGAGAGAGAGAGCCCGGAAGCCTTTGAAGCAGGGTCGCTCGTTGTATCCTGCAATTACCATCCGCCTTTAAAAAGGCATCGGAAGATTTACGAAGGGAAAAAAGAGAGAGAGAGAGAGAGAGAGAGAGAGAGAGAGAGAGAGAGAGAGAGAGAGAGAGAGAGGAAGAAGCGATCGCCATAAATACCTTCTGACTGAAGACCCGGACACCCGAAAAACAGGGTTTGAAAGAGAAGGCTCCATTACGGAGAGAGATAAAATACAAATGGGTAACCGTACATCTCGTCTCTTTTCTAGTCTACGGCAATCTATGGCCACTTTTACAGTCTATGGCAATCTACGGCAATCTATTAAATGTACAGCCGCCATAAAAAGAAACAGTTTTTTTTTTTTATTATGTATTTGGTCATGTTTTCCCTCTAGATGTCCACCGGGAAGGTGGTCCTGCCGAAAAATCTCGCTCAGGGGAGGCGCCGTTTTGGTGATGGGACAAAGCTGGATATTAATACTCCCGTCTTGATAATCTACGAAATTGCGCTCGCTCCATGAGCACCACTCCTCGATGGAGGTAGTTCATACAGAAATTAGAATAGAATAGGATATAGGATTTAGGACAGAGGCCAAGCGCTGGGTCCTATGAGGTCATTCAGCGCTTAAACGAGGAATTAGCAGCAAAAAGGTTCGAATAGGAAAACCTCAAAGCAGTTGCATGGTGAACCAACTGTTAGAGAAGGTGAAAAGTCACATGGAAGAAAGAGAATATGAACGGAGGTACAGTGAAAGGAATGCCTACAGTGCACCGCATGAGGCGCACTGACGGCACCACGGGGACAGAGGAATTCAAAACACCATATTCACCATACATACAGAATTCATAATGGGAAGGAGAAATTCCATATTTGTCAAAGGGAGCGCAAATTGAATTAATATCTACAAACGTGATTAACAGGTATATATATATATATATTTCTGCTCTCTGTTTGAAAATTCAATTGAGATTTAATTGTAAGTACGTGAGAGAGAGAGAGAGAGAGAAGAGAGAGAAGAGAGAGAGAGAGCGCATGGCGCAAATTGTCCCGTGTCGTATGCTAATCCCTTAATGAAACCCGGAAGCGGGTTTACAGGGACTCGGTACAGGAAGCATTACTGTACAGCGTTTGAGTAAAATTCAATTTAGCGTTTCAGGCAAACGTCTAATGAAATCGAAACTCGGTACAGAAAGCATTATTGTCATCGTTTCAGTAAAATTCAATTTAGACATCTCTCTCTCTCTCTCTCTCTCTCTCTCTCTCTCTCTCTCTCTCTCTCCCAAGGGGGTTAGAGACGCCAAGGCAAGCGTCTAAATTATTCATTCGATATATATGAAGATGAAATGAGCTCTGGACGGACCACCAAGCGATGGGGTAAATTAAAAAAAAAAAAAAACGAAAGGAAAATAAATTTGTAGAGTCGTTTTCAACTCGTCAAACATGGCCGGGTGTGCTCACGTTACAAACCGGAATTAATTTCTTCCTTGATCAATACTTCTTCTCTTCATTCTGATGGGCTTCTCTTGCTCTCCGTAAAGGGGTGGCGCAGTCGGTGTGCCTCGCGTGGCGCACTGTAGGCGGTTACTTAAGGGTTTTCGCAGCGTTCCTTCGGCCACTAGCTGCACCTTCTTTTTAGCCTGTCTTCCATCTTGCTGTTCAACTCCTTTAACTACTAATTCTCAGGACTTCATCTCCTTTATTTCCTGGATCTTGTATCTTCCTATCCAACCGCTCTAACTCCCTCTTTCAATCGTCTCAAGCTCTGAATGGCCGAAAGCGACCAAGTGCTTGGCTTAAAAGCCTCAGTTTCATAAACCTTATGCTTAAACTTGCCGTCGTCCAATCCGTGGCTATCCTCTCATATCAAGAGTGACAGTTATGTGTATATATATATATATATATATATATATATATATATATATATATATATATATATATATATATATATATATATATATATATATAATTTCAAAACCAGTTAACTCATTTCTGTCATTCATTTTTAAGCGAACACTATTTCTGTTTCAATATCTTTTTGTTTTGTTACTTGTCCGTTCTCTCTCTCTCTCTCTCTCTCTCTCTCTCTCTCTCTCTCTCTCTCTCTCTCTCTCTCTCTCTCTCTCTCTCCCAGAATCCTAAGCAATCGCCTTACAGCTTCTCATAATTAGTACCGAACTTTCACAGTCTTCTAAAAGATAAACAACGGCTCCTGTGTCGTGTTCTGGGCGAAAGAAACGCTTCTTAGAATTCGCCTTCTTCCCTCCACCTCCTCCTCTCCTCCACCACCTCCTCCTCCACCCCACAAAGAACATAATTTGCATCTGCAGCTCGGGAAAATGGGAGTGGTAGCATGCATGCATTAGGGCCACAGTGATATAGGCTAAACGCCCAAAGTGTGTTTCTCTTTCCCAGCGGGAAGTCGAGACGCGCGTCACCTCTCTTAGTGTGTTGGTTCGTTAGGGTAGAAAAAGAGGTCGATAATTATTCGCGTTTTTTTGTCTCTCCTTTCGCTTCTGGTGCTTTCTCTGGCGTAGTTTGGGAAGTGAAAGTCTTTGTACTTTCTTCTGTATCAGTTTCTCTATTTTATTTTATATTGTTTTATCTTAAATTGCTGATGAAAGTTATTTTTTTTTAAATTTTATTTAATACTGTTTCTTTAAAAATGTCTCTTTCTATTGGGTAGAATTGTCTCCTAACTGGTTGATCTTATAAATATACATTAATCTTCACATTAAGGCAGGACATAGCAAGGGCGTAGGGACTGCATCCCCATCCCAAGTGAAAAATCACGCAAAAAGCGGTAAAAAAATATTATGATCATAAACAATACGAACTTACGAAAATTTTTAGAATGAAAAAAAAAAGAATGACAGATTTTTATATTAAAAAAATTACTTTCAAGACAATTCCATTGTAAATGAGGATGATGAATGATGGATGATGAGTTTTCAATAATTAATGAGTTTTTGAGAAAACGTAAAAACAGAAATTTTAGCAAAAGGAAAGATTGAAAATCAAAGACTCAGTTCCACTTAACACGAAAACTTCTGGTGGGCTAAAACCAAATTACTTCGCCCTCATAAACTGATATTTGAAAGACCCCAGAAAGGAAAAAAAAAAAAAAAAAAAAAAAGTTAAAAATTCGCCGAAAATTCTTCGGCGCAATCGAGTATTCTGATCATCGTATAATCAAGGCCACCGAAAATAGCTCTATCTTTCGGTGGTCTCGGTATAATGCTGTATGAGCCACGGCCCATGAAACTTTAACCACGGCCCGGTGGTGGCATGTCCTATATATCGTTGCCAGACGCATGGTTATGGCTAACTTTAACGTTAAATAAAATAAAAACTAATGAGGTTAGAGGGCTGCAATTTTGTATGTTTGATCATTGGAGGGTGGGTGATGAACATACCAATTTGCAGCCCTCTAGCCTCAGCAGTTTTCAAGATCTGAGGGCGGACAGAAAAAAGTGCTGACAGAATAAGGTGCGGACAGACAGTGTCTAACTTTAACCTTAAATAGAATAAAAACTACTGAGGCTAGAGGGCTGCAATTTGGTATGTTTGATGACTGGAGGGTGGATGATCAACATACCAATTTGCAGCCCTCTAGCCTCAGTAGTTTTCAAGATCTGAGGGCGGACAGAAAAAAGTGCTGACAGAATAAAGTACGGACGGACAGACAAAGCCGGCACAATAGTTTCCTCTTCCAGAAAACTAAAAAGAAAAGAGAGAAAAAAAAACCGGACAATCTAATAAAATAAAACTCCATTTTCCGCATCCCTTCGGAATGCTCCGAAGTGTTTTTTTTTCTATTTTGAATAAAAGGACCCCCATCACTACCGCTGTCTATTAAATGCGCGCCGCCCTGTCTATTGCCGAATTTTTTTTTTTATTTATTTTCGGGGCTTTTATTATTCTTGTTGGGGTGAAAGCTTTTATTGAAAGGTCTTGTCCTTTTTTTTTTTTTCTAAAGCCGTGTTCTGTTCGCGGCGTTTATTGCAGCTTCTGCTTTTATTACTGTTTATATTTTTTTTTTTTTTAAAGGCGAGATGCGTGGAGTGATATTTTTTTTTTGTCTTGTTGGTAGGTCGTCTGATTTTCTCTCTCTCTCTCTCTCTCTCTCTCTCTCTCTCTCTCTCTCTCTCTCTCTCTCTCTCTCTCATTGCACATAAATACAAACACACGCATATACACAGTCAAAGAAAATAGAAAAATTCACTACTTTCTCTCTCTCTCTCTCTCTCTCTCTCTCTCTCTCTCTCTGTACACATATACACAGTCAAAAGAAAATAGAAAAATTACTACTCTCTCTCTCTCTCTCTCTAGACAGCTAATGAAAATAAAAATTCCCACCCCTTGACACACACACACACACACACACACACACTCTCTCTCTCTCCACATACAAAAACACACGCGCGTGTGTCTACACAGTTAAATAAAAATTATCCACCCCACCCTAACTCCTCTCTCTCTCTCTCTCTCTCTCTCTCTCTCTCTCTCTTATCATTAGCATGCAGTCAGTCCAAACAGAAAACAATAATAATAATAATAATAATAATAATAATAATAATAATAATAATAATAATAATAATAATAATAAAATAATAAACCAAAAACTGATTAGGTAACAAAAGGAATTCTCACTACCCAAGCACTTATTCACTTTGCCCGCTTGCAAGCACGCCGCTCTCCGTCTGGTATGTGAGTGTGCTTGTGTGCGTTATTGCGTATGTGCGTGTATGTACTTGTTAACTAGCTTTTGATGAAGGAGGAATTAGGAAGTAGGGGAGTAACGAATCTCCCTTCCTAGACGACAGTATAATGAGCTGGTTTTCCTACAGGCTTATTTTTCAATCTTTTCTTATAAATTAATGTCCATTTTAGTTTTCTGTAAAAGGGGAACTATTATAGAGATGGCTATTTGACTGTCCGTCCGCACTTTTTCTGTCCGCCCTCAGATCTTAAAAACTGCTGAGGCTAGAGGGCTGCAAATTGGTATGTTGGTCATCCACCCTCCAGTCATCAAACATTCCAAATTGCAGCCCTCTAGCCTCCTAGGTAGTTTTAATTTTCTTTAAGGTTTTAAGGTCAGCCACGATCGTGCGTCTGGCACCGCTATATGTGCCAACAACAGAGGCCACCACCGGGCCGTGGCCGAAAGTTTCATAGAGCATTAGACGCCGTACAGAAAACTCGTTTCTTCGGCGCATTTTTAACTTGTTTTGTCTTAAAATGACAAATAAATCATCAGGGAAAACAATTATACCAACATATATAAACAATATATATATATATATATATATATATATATATATATATATATATATATATATATATATATATATATATATATATATATATATATATATATATATATATATATCTGGATGAAGAATAAATCAATGCACAAAAATAATGTTACTGAAAAAGGGATCAGATAAAATTAGCTAGATTTTGTTATTGCTAAATATTCTGATCTAATTTGCATACCTACCTTGATTCCCTTACAATGAACTGACATTATTTCTGTATAATGTTTTTATATAAAACAATGACAATAATTTTTATTAAATTAATGAAATGAGAGACACAGGTGATAATTAACAGAATTAATTTTTCATTTTCTGTCGTGTTAAGGCGACGTTTCAGATCTCACGTCAAACAGCAGGCTTCTAGCCAATCACATGATTCAATTATTTTTATTAAGAATAGGGGAATGAGTAAAAGCTGGATAAACACAGAACCAGAAACAAAGAAGAAACATAAAGAATAAGAAAATGATTAAAAAATAGAAAAACAAAATAAAAATATTTTCTTTAAAAAAAAATTTGGATGATCAAGAAATGATAACAAAAATCAACCCGTCTGTCTTCCAGCTGTCTGTTTGTCTGACAGACAGAACCGCTTCTTGAGGTTCAACCGGAAAATAATGGATCATTTGAAAAAAATAAAAGGGAGGAAAAAATAGGCCGTAAAACAAAGTTATTGGCCCGTTCGAACAAACCGCAGCAATGTTCGGCGATTTTTCCGGGGTTGGAAACCGTCAGAAAGTTGGGGAAGGAATGGGTGTGACATGCGTGTATACATATACATACACACATATACATACAGTACACATGTATGTGTATATATATATTTATATGTATATAACCAAATATAATCGACACACAATCACGTGTGGGCTAGAATGAATTTCTGACTCACCAGGATCGAACCAGGTCTTTCAATTGAAAGACGAGACCGCCGTCGACCATTTGTGTGGCTTGGTTGGCAGCGGTCTCGTCTTTCAATTGAAAGACCCGGGTTCGATCATGGTGTGAGTCAGAAATTTATTTCTGTTCCACACGTGATTGTGGGTCGATTACTTCTGTATGCATGTATATATATACATATAAATACATATATATATACATACATGTGTACTGTATGTATATGTGTGTATGTATGATGTATACACGCATGTATGAATACACACCCATTCCTTCCCCCAACTTCCTCTGACGGTTTCCAACCCCGGAAAAAATCGCCGAACATTGCTGCGGTTTGGTTCGAACGGGCCAATAACTTTGTTTTACGGCCGATTTTTTCCTCCCTTTATTTTTTCAAATGATCCATTATTTTCCGGTTGAACCTGCAAGAAGCCGGTTCTGTCTGTTAGACAGACAAACAGACAGGCGGAATATACACACACAGACACGCTGGAAGACAAACGGGTTCACAGACCAGAAAAACTCAGGTTTTTGTTACGTCATTTCTTGATCATCCCAATTTTTTTTTAAAGAAAAATATTTTTATTTTTTTGTTTTTCTTTATTTCTGTTTCTGTGTTTTCATTTTTTTTCTTCTTTATAATTATTTTGTTTTTCTATTTTTGAAATTTTCTTTTTCTCTTTTGTTCCTACTTTTTCTGTTTCTGTGTTTATCCAATTTTTGCTTATTCTCCTATTCTGTATTTCTGTTTTGATTTTCCATTTTTTGCTTATTCCCCTGTTCTTAATAGAAATAATTGAATCATGTGATTTTATATATATTTACTTATTTATATATATATATATATATATATATATATATATTATATATATATATATATATTTATTTATTTATATTTATTTATTTATTTATATTTATTTATTTATTTATAATCATGTATATATATTTATTTATTTATATATGGGACAATTAAGCAATCATTGGGTCCGGTCAGTAACTGGAGAGGTTACCAGTACGGCTATTAAAACAATCCTTATCCCTACACTAAGTGAAATGACTTGTGCATGAAAAAAATATATATACATATATAAACATATAAATATACAAATATACATCGTACGCATTCTAGAGCAACAGCCAAACAGCAGAATATTAATATTCTTCAATGGTTTCGTCAAAAAAAAAAAAAAAAAATTCCTATTTCCCATCTCATCTCGAAAATGGGTCTTCTCTTCGGAAACCTCTGGTGAATTTTCTGAATAAACTGTGATGCTTCTCTGCTGTCGAGGTCCCCTCTTCTGCTCTCTCTCTCTCTCTCTCTCTCTCTCTCTCTCTCTCTCTCTCTCTCTCTCTCTCTCTCTCTCTCTCGGTGCTTCGGATTTTCCAATTCTTCGAGTTACGAGGATGTTGTGTATGTGTGTGTGTGCGTGCGTGTGCATTTTACTAATTCCTGTACGTAAACATTCTGCCCAAATTTCTCCTTCCCTGATGCCCCATCCCTTCTCATCTCGACAATAGCAAATCCTCTCAGATATCAGGTGACATTTCATATGCCTCAACAAGAAGCCATTCAATCACGAAATGAATGGCTGGAGAAAGATATCCCGGAGATATCCCAATTTATACGACATATCCCTTAGAGAGAGATTCCTTGGATATCTTGTTGTCCGATTGCTTCTTCCAGCATTGAATGGAACCCAAAATTGTTCCTTCTGGCTTGTGTTCCAGCCATTCTGAATGGTTGAGTCTGGTCCACCGTGGGCCTGGAGCCGTCCTGGAATGGGTGGGTGGGTCTGGCACCTTCCTGGAATGGGTGGGTGGGCCTGGAGCCTTCCTGGGATGGGTAGGTGGGCCTGGAACCTTCCTGGAATGGGTTGGTGGGCCTGGAGCCTTCCTGGGATGGGTGGGTGGGCCTGGAACCTTTCTGGAATGGGCGGATGGGCCTCCAACCTTCCTGGGATGGGTGGGTAGTCCTGCAACCTTCCTGGGATGGGTGGGTTGGCCTGGAACCTTCCTGGAATGGGTGGGTGAGTCTGAAGTCATCCTGGAATGGGTGGGTGGGCCTGGAACCTTCCTGGAATAGGCGGATGTTCCCGGAAGGGCCTGGAATGAATGAAGGGATCTGCAAGCCTCTGAAATGGGAGGAGGTGATGGAGGCTACTGGAATATCCTGGAAAAATCTTGGTGACTGAAAGCGCCTGGAAGAAGGTGTGGAACCTGGAAGGGAATGTAAAAGCCCCTGGAACAGGTTGGGAGTCTAAAAACCTCTGGAATGGGTGGAGCACCTTCGAGGTTCTGGAACTGGTGAGGCGCCGTCAACAACCTGGAACTGATGGGACGCCATACAGAGTCTGGAATGGGCGGGGCCCTCGAAAGTTTTGAAGGGGTTAGGGGCCAATTAAGAGTCTCCGACTGGAAGAGGCTCGAGTGTCCTGGAAGACCCCGATAGTCTGGAATTGGTGGCTGGAATTATGGGACTATAATGAGTTTTGTGAGATGGAGGTTGGGTGGGTCACTGAGAGAGAGAGAGAGAGAGAGAGAGAGAGAGAGAGAGAGAGAGAGAGAGAGTCCATAACCCTCGCCTAATAAATCATGCCTTTGGAATGCAATAACGTTCCTTTGAGAACATGGAAACCTGCTCTCCCTAAGAATGCACCTTTCTCTCTCTCTCTCTCTCTCTCTCTCTCTCTCTCTCTCTCTCTCTCTCTGGAAAGAATCTGATACGAGGATTCCAATATTTTCCTTCTGCGCGAACGAGACAGCCAGATAGAGGCCGCGTTGCACATGGAGGAAATAGTCTGCTATGAGCAAAAGGCGATCTTTCAAACTACAAGTCATGGAGACTGAGTCACGCCCTTAAATGAACGTTTGACTTTTAGCTTTCTTTAAAAGACAACTACTGTGCCGGCTTTGTCTGTCCGTCCGCACTTTTTCTGTCCGCCCTCAGATCTTAAAAACTACCGAGGCTAGGGGGCTGCAAATTGGTATGTTGGTCATCCACCCTCCGGTCATCAAACATACCAAATTGCAGCCCTCTAGCTTCAGTAGTTTTGATTTTATTTAAGGTTAAAGTTAGCCATGATCGTGCTTCTGGCAACGATATAGGATAGGCCACCACCAGGCCGTGGTTAAAGCTTTATACAGCACTATACCGAGACCAACGAAAGATAGATCTATTATCGATGGCCTTGATTATACGTAGTAGCGGCTGTACAGACAACTCGATTGCACCGAAGAAACCCCGGTGCATTTTTTACTTGTTATGAATATAAGATAAATCTTTCGTAGGAACACGAGAAGAAGCATAGCATTTAAAAGAAGGAAAAACCTCCAATAATCTACGGGAAGCACGAACTTCAATAAACACATACAAAAATGTCTGCTCTAAGCGACTAGTCCTAGAGCACCTTACAAGCAACAGTGAGATAAAACTCGTTCATCTCTTGTCACAAGAAGAGTCCTGTGAAAGGAAAGGCCTAGCAAAAAATAAAACAGATTTCTTGAGTGTATATTAAATAGTCTGATTCCCAAATCGAACAAATGTTAGCTGAGTGGACAGAACAGAAAGATTATTTCTGTCGCCAGTGAAATCTCTGGCCTGGAAAAAGGTTCTTACCAGGTCAGGCGAATAGAGATTTTCTGTTAAATAGAAAAGGTGTTATTCGGATAACTGAATATCCTAGAAGCACAAGAAAATAATGGAATGGAATGGAATATAGAGTTTAGGACATAGGCCAAGCAATGGGACCTACAAGGTCATTCAGGGCTGGAAAGGAGGTTGAGAGTAAAAGGTCTGAAAGGTGTAACAGGAGGATAATTGTCAGGAGAAGGTGGGTAGGAAGACGAAGGAGAATATGAATGGAGGTACAGGAAAGAGGAATGAAAGGGGTTGTAGCAACTAGGAAGAGACGCTGCAAAGAACCTTTAGTAATGCCTACAGTACACCCTATGAGGTGCACTGACGTCCTATCCCACTACGGGGACATGGAGAACACACCTTGAATTGAAAGAGGAACTTGATAGATTAAATGAAAACGATTCACCTAATCTTATGCCACAGAAAAACATCTGTAATACTAGCAAAGATAGTGAGATAGAAATCGCTTGAAGAGAGAGAGAGAGAGAGAGAGAGAGAGAGAGAGAGAGAGAGAGAGAGAGAGAGAGATCGATCCTTATTCATGTATTCTAAACTCATATCTCTAGCAAATTCATCCTACACGGTGGAAAGATTGGGAAGAACATAATACACTCTCGTTCAATACTTGTACGTTACACGTATTGCACTCTCTTTTAATACTCGTACGTAACGCGTATTGATCTATACAGTTATGCACGCACACACGAACATACTCTCTCTCGTTGCGTTGAAAATATGACAGAATCTTTAGTTAAATCGAAAATCACACTGATATCATTTTAATGAAAAATCATATTCTCGGTATTGGAAGAGATCGTTAATATCTCTCTCTCTCTCTCTCTCTCTCTCTCTCTCTTATCTGTATATCTGGTATCTCTGTTCACTGCATGAATGATTATCCTTCTATCTTTGTACCTATCTTTATTTATCCACTGTATCCGTGTTCGCATCTTTCTCTCTCGATCTTGAAGCAAAACATTGATCCTGATAATTGCAGAAATTAAACCTCTCTCTCTCTCTCTCTCTCTCTCTCTCTCTCTCTCTCACCAACGCCCTAGAGCAAGTCACTCCCGGTGTGGGGAACTCTCCTTTGGGGGGAGGGAGGGAGGGTGTGTGAGAGGGGGGAGTGAGGGGGGTGGGGGTTAGAAGGATGTTGTAACTGGAGAGAGACGTTGCTATAGCAACCAACAGCATCTCTGAATGATCGTTTTGGGGTGATGCTGGCGTGTGTGTGTGTGTGTGTGTGTGTGTGTGTGTGTGTGTGTGTGTGTGTGTGTGTGTGTGTGTGTGATCGACACAGTGACTGACTGACTCACACACACACACACTGACTCACATTCACTTAAAATGCTCTCTCTCTGGTCTGGATAGTGAGAGCCACCAATATTCAGACAGGTATCGTTTCATATCACTATTCACCATCTTCGTGTAGCATGGTAATATTGACATTCTCATGATACTGATGCTTAAAGGTGATACTCATAAGCCCTGACACAGAGACCCAAGTGATAATGATACCTAATAATGATGGTGATGATGATTAACAGTCCTGGAAGTGACTTCATGATGATAATGACTGTGACATTTATAACATTAACGGGAGCTCTTAAATAAATACACCTTATGGGTTGTGGCTTTGTTGATGATTATCAACTACAATACTGAGTTATATACTGAGAGAGAGAGAGAGAGAGAGAGAGAGAGAGAGAGAGAGAGAGAGAGAGAGAGAGAGAGAGAGAGAGAGAGGAAAGGTCACACATGCACGACCCAGTAACAATTGATTATAGGAATTACATAATTATGATAATTGTGACGTGGATATTTCATGGGAATTATTATGTGCAAGACACCTACAAGAAGTATCCCAAGATGAAAGGAGAACCTATATGATATTTTGATATACAGACAAGAGAGTGACTCGTTTGGTGCAAAAGTCGGTTTTAGACGAAGGTGGGGTGTGTTTTCATAGGGCATTTAGTACCTAAATAAAACAGAACTGTAAGAAAAATCAAATAAAAAATCAGTAGAGGTAGTTGTATATTTATTTATGGAAAGGAGGGGTTGGAGTGGCAGATGCTTGCTATGTAGCTATATTGATTGGTGATAGTGAATTTGAGAAGACTTCTAAGAGAACATTGCAGGTCAGTTTTAGCAAGAAGATAAAGCGAAGAATGCAATTGATAAAGACGGAATAAAGTAAATGAATAGCTGAGTCTCCGCAAAAACTTTGGGAAGGGAAGATCCGAGTCTGTGGAGGTGAAATCTTCAACATATGGAAGGGCTGTTGAGCCGAATCTCCTTTACGGAAGTGAAGTGTGGATGTTAGTAACTGTTAAATGAAATGTTCAAGTAGTATGTGAATCAATTATGAATGGGAGGAAGACGAAGACAGTGCAGAGGTGTTAGAAAGAAAGGGTTTCATTTTAGGATATTGCAAGAATGAAAGTAACATAGAAGTTAGTTATATTTACTGTGAGGGGGTTGATACAATGCTTATGGTCCTTGTGAGAGCACATAAAGGATGGATGATTTTATGACTGTTGTATTATAGAGAGAGAGAGAGAGAGAGAGAGAGAGAGAGAGAGAGAGAGAGAGAGAGAGAGAGAGAGAGAGAGAGCAATAAAATAGATTCGGAGTTTTCATAACTTTATCACATCACCAAAATCACCCATTTTAGGGAACTGAACATTTCCTCGCCGAGGACCACTAAAACAATTTAATGTGGAGCTGTGGGAGTGATTCCATTTGCCAGATTATTTCCGAGAGAGAGAGAGAGAGAGAGAGAGAGAGAGAGAGAGAGAGAGAAAGCTCAGTTCAGTTCTCATAGTTTAGAAATAAAATGCAGAGTTACAAATGCCAAATTGTCTTGCCATTGAAAGACAATATGGTCGAACTCAGGATTACAGCCACTTTACAGGATTACAGCCAGTTTACGGTCTGGTGTCCCAGACGGTGAAGTTAGCGGAACTTTCTACAGCTAAAGGAGGTCAGTGAACTTCAGGGAAGTTTGTGGATTCAAAGGGAGTCTGGGAAATATGCTAAAGAAGTTACAGAAAAAGGATGAAGTTTGGTGTATAGTTTGCAGGGAGTAGGAAGTTGACGAGATTGTAATCGAGAAGGTGAAGTTTGGAGGAAGTTTTTGTCTCTGCAGTGAAAAGAGAGGAAAGGAAGTTTTAGCAAGATTTTGAAAGGGTCATGAAGTTGTAGAAATGCAAATCAGTTCATGAAGTTTTCATTTAATTCTCCTATTGGATGATTTTGCAGAAGTTTGAGAAGTTATGGTGATGTTGAAGTTAATGGACCATCAATGAAGAATGTGTAACCTCAAAGCATTCAATGAAGTTTGAGGGCATTCAATGAAGTTCGAGGGAAGCTAAAGAAACACATGGCAATTTACTGAAGTTATTTGGGACAGGGACGAATCACTGAAGTTACAGAATAAAAGATTCATCAGAAAAATAGCTGAAGTTTTGTAGTTCCCCATGAAGTTAGGTCAAGTTTGGGTCACACACGTTTCTCCTGGCTTAACAAAAATCGGAATTTGATGCCCACCAAAAATTTATATGATGAGATAAAACGATGCAAAAATTAATATAATTAACAATCATTCTTTCAATCTCTGCCACTCACAAATACATTCAAGAAATCATAATATTTCTTACTAATTTCCTAATTTATTTTCTTTCTTGCTTCGTTACACTTACGAGCCGAGATTGTTTTATCCGTTGTCTTAGTAAAGACAAACACCGTAGTTTTAAAATTAGTTTGATATTAATTCATAATAAATTATGAGTGACGTAAGCAAAATATATTTGAATCTAACTGAATATTATTTTATATGGAAAACTTACAATAAATGTTAAGACTACTTTTCACTCATTCGTAATTTACGAATGAATGAATGAATAATTATTTAATGAATGAACCATGAAATTTAGGCTACAATGCCAAGCACTTTCAGCCATTCAGCTCTTAAGACATTTAAAAAAGGGGGTTGGAGAGGTTGGACAGCTAAAGAGATCCAGAAAACAAGGCTCTAAAGGTGGATTGGATATACTAGTTTATTTAAAACGAGAAAAAATTAAGCATTTGTGGTTTTGACACGACTGATAAATTCATGCCAAAATTAATTTTTAGATAATGGGAATGTAATGTCAACACTAAAATATTATCGCCAACACTCGGTAATTGTCATGATGTTATGGTAATGAGCTATGATCCAGTTTACTGTTTATTGTTTACAAAATGTAAATATTCCTTTTTATTGACAGAAAATACAAAACAACATATTCTCTGGTGTATAACAGCGATTGTACGTAAGCCCACGCCAACACTTTAGAACAGAATGGGGCACTCAGAGCAATCAGCTGATTTTGACAGCAGCCTGCCGCGTAGGGGTTGAAATACGTAAACATCCCGAAATTTAATTACGCTTTATCGTTACAATTACGAGTTATATCAATCACGTCCTTTTCAGCAAAAGAGTAAAAACATAATTAAGCTCAGTTTCAGACGATGTAGTGGCTGCAGGTGTGAGTTTGGCCACTAAACGATATATAATTAACTATATTCGTATCGAAAGTTTTGCTTAATAGAACGGGATATAAAATTTAGGCCAAAGGTCAAGCGCTGGGACCTAAGATGTCATTCAGCGCTGAAATGGAAACTGCCAGTAAGAAGGTTCGAAAGGTTTAACAGGAGGAAAACCTCGCAGCTTAACTATGAAACAATTGTTAGAGAGGGTGGGCACAGTTGGAAGAAAGAGAATATGAACGGAGGTACAGCAAAAGGAATGGAAGAGTTTGCAGCTACGGCCTAAGGGACGCTGCAAAGTAATGCCTACAGTGCACCACGTGAGGTACACTGACGGCAACCCCTACAGGGAAAGTTTTGTTTACTGAGAGAACGTTTAATATTGCAGATATTTAGCAAACTGGCACCTCACGACAGGCTACTGTCAAAATCAGCTGATTGCTGTGAGTCCCTATTCTACTCCAAAGATGGTTACTGCTTTAGAGCTGTCATAAATTTACATCTAATTGCCATTTTACCATTTTACACCAAAAAATATATATAGTTTTGTATTCCATGCCAAAAAAGTAATAATTTTGTTTTATAAATAATATTATTTCATAAACGGTAAATTGTACGAGGCCTCATTACATATATTATGATAGTTGCCACGTGACGTGAGAATATTTTGTTACTGTCAAAATCAGCTGATTGCTACATGATCTCAAGCGAAATTCAGCCGCTCAATCGAGTCCATATTCTATTATAATTATATCAATATGTATAATATAAATATACATATTCTTACATACATGAAATCTTACTTCAGTACTTGATGTAATTATAGCCCCGTAAGTCTCCGGGAATATTTTGAACATACTTTGTTTTGAAATTCTTAATATATTGGAGAAACGTGTAAGTGCATATTGGTAATCTGCTTCGGTATAAAAGGTTTCACATTTGCATGCATTGTATGTGAGCTCTTGGGGGTCCATTCTGCCCTAAAATGGAAAACTGCAGTATCAGCAAAATTTTCGAAATTGAGATATGCCCCTACTGGGTTCGTGAAACACTGATACACAAGTTACTGAAGTTTCAGAATGATTCTTCAGTGCTTTATATAGGCTCTCCCATTGGCAAGGGGAAACTGCAGTATCTACCATTTGTCTCAGTTTTGTATTTTTGCAGACACTGCAGTCTTCCAATTTAGGGCAGAATTCTTATCTAAATTTTGTGGTCTTCACTGGCCCCCATCTGAATTTCTTTAAATGGTTACATGACTCCCCAAATATTTCCTTCTCACAAACCAGCCTTGACACCACTTCCCTGTACACAGTTTCCCCTCTTAATCTCTCAATACACAATCCGGTCAATGGGGCTTATTATTCCCCTGGCTACGAACCATTCGTAAGAGCACCCACCTCCAGGCCAGACACGGTCGTATAGACGACATTACAGCTCTGTTTACAGGCATTGTCTGCCAGACACTGTGAGCCCCCCCTGTGGACGAGGCTTAAAAGTCTATAAATAAGTGTATGCACCCAGGGGCAGAATGGGTCATTGACCTAAGACTGAGCAGACCTGTTCACAAATTTCACAGGTCAAAAGGTCATGGTTTCCACCAAACATAATATTTACAGCCCGGTCGTTTAGGCATTGTAACAGTAATCTTAGGACATTGTTGTAGAAAAACCGATGGGTCTAGATCAGTGTACTGAATCACAGAGAATAAAAATTATAATTACAGGAACTGTAATACCACACCAGCTGGATTAAATCTTATTAATATATAAAACATTTTATCTAAACTGTTCCAGGTATTAGCCTAAGTATCAGTGCAATATTTACTCGACAAAAATCAACGCACAGGTATTACCACATTATGAAACGTCAGGAACAAATGTTTATACCTGACATTCAGTTGTAGTTGAAATCACAGTAATTACCAGAGAGACAGAACTCAATTTGCTCTTTATTTTCGCGGAACTGGTTAGTTGTGCAATATTCACTTCATTTCCAAAAGCATTAAGAGAGAGAGAGAGAGAGAGAGAGAGAGAGCGGACGAATCACACGGTTGAAATCATGACCATTTTATATTTTTCCTAAATCAGTGGAGTTAGTTCAGGTCTCTATCCAGAGAGAGAGAGAGAGAGAGAGATTTTAGGACAAAGGTCAAGGGCTGGGACCTATGTGGTCATTCAGCGCTGAAACGGAAATTGACACTAAAAGGTTTGAAAGGTTTAACAGGAAGAAAACCTTTGCAGTTGCACTTTGAATCAATTGTCAGGAGAGGGTTGAGGAAAGTCAGGTGGAAGAAAGAGAATATGAACGGAGGTGCAGTAAAAGGAATAAAAGAGGTTACACCTAGGGGCCCAGGGAAGGGACGCTGCAAAGAACCTCAAGCAATGCCTACAGTGCACCGCATGAAGTGCACTGATGGCGCTGCCCCCCTACGGAACCTAAAGCATTTGGAAAAGCGGGGAAAATGAATAGCTTGGCCCCGGGCTAATGATATGACTAACTCGATTAAATGGCAAATTAGCCAAAACAGCAAGGTTATGGCCTTAGTGGTTTTTCGGGGGTCCAATTACTCTGGCCGGTAATAAAGTCACAGGAGAAAAAAAGTCACAGAAAAAAGTCCCAATTCTGGCTAGGAAAAAAAGTCACGTTAATTTATGGTGGCAGGTAATGATTAGATTAGGTTAGGTAGGTTAGGTTAGGTTAGGTAATTGCATCTCTTCAAACTGGGGATATATACTGGAGTATTTTGGATGTTGATAACAAATATGTTTGCAAAACTGTAATATATTGCAATTTTCTGCAATACAGCAACTCATTTAGAAAATCACCATGGTTTTGCCGAATAAAATTACTGGTCAGTGAATGTGTGCACCTGTTTTCAAGTAAAAAAATTCTAACTGACTCTTGAAATCATAAATGACACTCACTTGGCTATCCACTTGTACCAGAACACTTAATTAATCAAATTATCTCTTAGCATTGCCCTGAAATTTCCGTACTAGCCCTAGGCAACCACGTCGTGACCTAACAGTCCTTCCTTTCAATGAATAATATCCCTGAATATTTGCTTAAGAAGGAGGCACTGGCGCCATTTATTAGTTACTATGGAAAGTGTTGTAGGTAATGGGATATATATTTAAAACCTCGGGAAGGAGGATGGCACGAATAAATAATAATTAATTAAGGTTTAATTCTATTGAAACATCTTAAAGGGTCTTTCATATAAAAAAAAATGTAAAAAATGCGCCGAAGTTTCTTCGGCGCAATCGAGTTTTCTGTATAGCGCATAATGCTGTATGAAACTCTCAGCCGCAGCCCATGAAACATTCACCCACTGTCCGGTGGTGGCCTGTGTTGTTGGCATCTACAGCGATGCCAGTCGCACGATCATGGCTAACTTTAACCTTAAACAGAATTAAAACTACTGAGGAGGCTAGAGGGCTGCAATTTGGTATGTTTGATGATTGGAGGGTGGATGATCAACATGCCAATTTGCAGCCCTCTAGCCTCAGCACTTTTTAAGATCTGGGGGAGGACAAAAAGTTTTCTCTTACAGAAAACTAAAAGGACTGGAATATAAGCTGTGAGGATTTTAGCCTGCTAAGGAAATGGGGCTCGGTATTTTATCACGGAAGAGCAAATAAATTAAAAAATTGCACATAATATATCGTTTTTTAGCGTTATGCGTTCTTATCTTGATGAAATATACTTTAAGTAAATAAAATCTGTCTTTTCTAGACTCCTCGACTTATAAATAAAAAAGAAATGATAAGAATTACATGAACGAGAAGTACATTTACATACAACAGGGAACGGGCAGGGCATTCTGGTGTTTACAAGCTCTGAAAGTACTGTACAAGTTGCGTTTCTACATACTGAATAGCAGGGATCTTTCCTAGACAGGACCCCCAAGTTTTCGTGGGTAGTTATTTAGGACCAATATTTCTTGGGGGTCATTATCTCTATGATATTCACAGTCTTTTGTTTTTATGTTTTTACAGTCATCCACAACGGGCTTGTACTAAACACGCCGTGAAGTTAGATACATACCAGGTTAAAACCTTTGGGGGTCACTATCTAGGCAAGATCAGAAGTTTCTACTCATGGGGGCCACTATCTAGGAAAGATCAGAAGATTCTACCCTTGGGGTCACTATCTAGGGAAGATCCCAAGTTTCTACTCTTGGGGGCCACTATCTAGGAAAGATCGATCCAACAGCTGAACATGTAGAGAAGATATTATCTTCCCTTTAAATACTGCATTTAAACTGATATACCACCGCGCCATTATACTCTCATAGAAAAGTATTAAAATGCAATTTGACAATACTTAGGAGTTAGAATGAGTCCCTTGGAAACTGGGACCACAATTAGGAATATACAGTTTAGTCCAAAGGCCAAACGTTGGGACCTGTCAGGTCACTCAGCGCTGGAAGGGAGATTGAGAGTAGATAGGTTTGAAAGGTGTGCCAGGAGGAAAACTTCGCAGTTGCACAAAGAATCAGTTGTTAGGAGAAGGTGGAAGAGAGAGAATATGAAAGGAGGTACAGTAAAAGGAACGAAAGAAGTTGCAGCTAGGGTCCTAAGGAAGGCACGCTTCAAAGAACCTTAAGTGAAATGCCTACAGCGCACCCCATGAGGTGCACTGACGACACTAACCCCTACAGGGCGAAGTATCATAACTCCATTTGATAATAATTACGAGTATAAGAAGAGAAATGGAGAGAGGAACCTCAATTAGGGCGACGCTAATGAAATGGAATACCTTATCTCAGACACACACAGACAATTCAGTGTATCGAGTCGCACTTAAAACAAATTGCATTTCCATAAGATAACAGCATCACTCATTTATATTCTGGGACTCCGGCGTCATCTCCTCCTGGGGTGGGATATTCCTGATGACGCTCAATTCCAATTCTCATTCCAGGTTTTGGAATTGCTTGTGACTCTGTTTGAGAATTGGCGATTATTCCTAAGAATCATTCTACTACAAATAACAGGAAGTCTGCGTATCCGTGTATCTGTTATTCCTGTGTGTAACAATGATAATATACTCGTATTAATATCGCGTTAAGATCTGCTGCAGAAAAGGATAAAAACTATTTGAGAGAGAGAGAGAGAGAGAGAGAGAGAGAGAGAGAGAGAGAGAGAGAGAGAGAGAGAGAGCTAAGGTCACAAAATATGGATATCAAGTTGTGAGGATAAAATTACACAAGGTCACAAGGTCACTGGACGGGTCAGGCAAGCACTTTAATAGTGAGGTCAGTGAATGATGCAAAATAAAAAAAAAAAAAACTAATATTAGGTTGAAAGATTCATTAATAAAAACATCCTGGGGCAGAATTCTGATAATTTTATGAGATAATTTCATATTCCTGTTATTTCTGTGCAACACAATAAGTGCTGAATGAATTGAATATAGAATTTTGACCAAAGGCCAAGCACTGGGACCTATGAGGTCATTCAGTGCTGAAAGGGAAACTGAGAGTAAAAGGTTTGAAAGGTGTAACAGGAGGAAAACCTCTCACTTACACTATGAATCAATTGTTAGGAGAGGGTTAAGGAAAGTAAGATGGAAGAAAGAGAATATGAAAGGAGGTACAGTAAAAGGAACGAAACGGGTTCCAACTAGGGCCCGAAGGCACGCTGCTAAGAACCTTAAGTAATGCCTACAGTCCACCGCATGAGATGCACTGACGGCGCTAAACCCCTACTGGACAAAAACAATAAGTGTTCGTTCTAATTGATGCATTCTTGTAAAACTGACAATTAATTAATTATTACAGATACAACTAGAATCTTGGGGCTTATTTAAAATACTGTCTTAGGGAAACGTCCAGGAATTAATCTCAGCTCGCATACAATATACTGGTCAAATTAAACTCTGGCTCAAGTCTCGTTGCTCAAGACGTTCAAGATGAAAGCCAGTTCAACCAACCACCTAAGGAAAACGTTCATTCAAAGCAAAGAGCTTCTTCCAGGAAGCAAAACAAGCAGATTTGTTCCTCATGTCCCAAGCACTGCCCCCAGCTCGTTTGCCTTTTCAGATACTTAAAAGGATAACAATGAAATTGTCAAACTCCAGTTCAGACCAGTTTCCTGAACCTGGTATTGCCTTAGGCGATCACGTGACGCGTCGTCTAGTGCTTTCCGGGGAAACGACCTCGCTGGCGCCATCTATTGGTTCCCCTGGAATCGCAACTATGCGCTCGTAATCCGACTAAGATACTATTGTTTTTCTTGTAAATCGATGTATATTTCATGAAAACAAATTTCAAACAATGTACTTTACGTTAAATTATTTTATTTATTCATTAATCTTCGAAAAATAGTGTTTGAAGCTTAGTTAATCATTTTCAAAGGGATACAAAGGCGTTCATCTGATATGCCGCGTTGGCAGTTGGGAAGCGAAATAAGAATTCCACCAAAAACTACTGTTTTTGTAAACCAATACAGATTCAAGGAAAATATGTTGAGACACTTTAGTGCTTACTTTTTCAAATATTAAATATGACCATTAAAATGGTTTGGTTTTTGAATCCCAATTAACAATTTTAAACTGGAGTTTTAGACGTTCATCTGATATGCCACATTGGCAGTTGACGAGACGGCAATCAGAATTACCACCACAATAAGAATTTCTATTAAATTCTGCGGGCTTGCAACCCAACTAAAACACTATTTAGATCAGGGAAAATGACATTATAATAACCTATAACTTAGATCAGCTAAATAACCAACAAAATAATATATTTACCTCAATTTCTCTTGCTAGGACTGAAGAAAGTGTTGGCAATTCTGAATTCTAAGCCTCCAGATGTGTAAACAAGAACATTCTTTTACTTATATCTTCGACCGAATATCAACAACATTTTTGGTTCGATAAACAATTTCAAGATGTTCACTAGCCTAATTAGGAACTTAAAAATACGAAGAGAAGTAAATACGATGCCTTATTTAAGAAAATATAACTACGAGGACATGACAATCTTTCTGGCATAACCTAAAAGAACGACAGAATTGGAAGTCGAAGTGTTGCCATATTTGAGATAGGTAGTCAAGTAATCGTGCAGGACAGATATGAATTACCTTACGATCATCGAATGCCATATTTGTTTTCCCCTAAGGAATGTCTGAAGTATGATATATTTATGAAAGTTAAAATCATAAACGAATTTAACTTTCCATATTCGGTAAACAGAATGTTTCCACTTTTCCTTGACATGTCAGAAAAAACTTTATCTGAAATGTACTGTAATATTTAGATTTGCATTTTATTGAAAGTGCCTAATTAGCTTTAGAAACATTTTAATCAGGGTAAGGTTGAGGGTATTATTATTATTATTATTATTATTATTATTATTATTATTATTATTATTATTATTATGGAACAAACTTGAAAGGCCATTGGCATGCAAATATGTATCCATTTATTTACTCTTTTCTGTGTAACAACAGTAGTGTACAGGATAATGAACTACACATTTATAAATCACACAACCTTGACCAAAAAATTGCAAAGCCACACCATGTCCCTGTCATTATACAAATACGATTTAATCACATAATCACTAGAGTATTACTGTCATTCTGATACCAGGTACGCCAGGTGAAATTGACAGCAGAGCCCTCAGGCGGGGGATGCAGGTCAAAGGAACCTCCCAGGACCCCCTCCCGAAAACACCACTTGTCAGGAGGGGCCTCGATACGCCTCCTGGACCCAAGAACTGAAATCCCTGAAATCTTGGAAACAGGTTCCTCAGGAGTGAAATCAGGCATGAAGGAGAGTCGGGGTCTCCTGGAAAGGTTGTTTGGGAGAGTTAGGTAAATTCCAGTGAGGTCTAGTTTGGAAGGTGAAGGTTCTCGGTCCTTTGGATGCAATGGGATACTGTCCTAGTACAATTTTACTTAAGTTTTTATTTATTTATTAATTTTTTAATTTATCTGTTTCTTCCGTATGAACACCATATTTCTTTGGAAGCTTGTTCAAGACATATGAATAGGGTTCATCTCTGAATAATACTGAATAATAATAATAATAATAATAATAATAATAATAATAATAATAATAATAATAATAATAATAATAATAAGAGAGTCTTAAGAATATCAGAGAATATTGAAAAGGCTGATATGAGATTCAATTCCATAATCTTTTTGTTCTGTGACCAGTTTATTCTGCTTTGCTATTTATCTTATCTGTTTATTCTTTGAAAATTCTCTTATACATATATATATATATATATATATATATATATATATATATATATATATATATATATACACACATGGAACATGCATGCAATTACTTACCTTCGTATACACACACACACAAACACACACACGCCCTTTATACCACCGGTAATTCGATCCGTGAAGCCGTGAAGTTAGGTAAGAGGAATTAACCAGTTCCTGAAGGAGGGAAGAGAGCGGAGAGGTTCCTCTTCTTTCAGAAAAGCTGACGGAGGCATTTTGGGGCTAAATAAAGCCATGACACCTGGGCTTCCCTACCCCCCACCCCTCCACGCCTCTATTTATAGTCCTTAGGTTCGTGACTAATCGTTCTCTCTCTCTCTCTCTCTCTTTCTCTCAAGTCCTTCGTCAAGGGATGTCTTCAGAGGGAGGAAGAGGAGGAGGGGGAGGGGGAGGAAGGGAAGAGAATAACAGCCGACAAGAGGAAACTTAGAAGTGCCTCAAAGACTCACCTTCCCCTCTCCTCTGGAGGAGGAGACAGAAAGGGCGCCACCCACCAGAATGAGACACGTCCCTCAAGACACAAGACTGACGGGGGGGGGTGTCTTTAGGAAGGAAGGCCCCAGGGGTAGGGGAATGCTGAAGTGACGAGAAGGCTTCAAGAGTTCGACGATGAAGGAGAGAGACGCGAGGAAAAGAAGGCCTTCGAGTGCCACTCGGTCGAGGATCAATCCTATACCAGTTCGCTAGAGGTGGTCCTCAAGGAATGGGCGACCCTCAAATCAGATGGAAATGGTATGATACCGAAGGGGGACGTCTATTAATGCGTATGGGAGATCCCTTTAGTCACTGAAGTGGTTAGTGGCTGCAGGTCCTCAACTATAATCTAAGCCTACTCAATTCTTGCACGAGTTTGTCCCCGTCTGGGGGACTCAAAGGGAATGTAATTGCGTTGCTTGGGAGATGATGGGTCAGGCGAGGTCAGGCAAGGTCATGCCAGGTCAGTCGAGCTCCCGTTACTTTAGAATTTGTTTAGCTCTTTTAGATTTCTGTTCAGTATTCTGCGTTCGTATCTTCCAGAATTCCTATTTATTCCTTCTTTATCACCCTGGTTTCTGTTATTCCTCCTTCTCCTTGGCGTTCTTTGTACCATTTTAATATCTACTTTTCCTATCCTTTTATCTCACTTTCCATAACTTCCCTTTCATCAGGGCTTTCATGTTCACTTATTTCTTCTTTCAACTATTCCAGTTCCCATTCCATTTTCCTGGATCTAATCCTTGTGCTCTTATACTCCTCTAACCTCATTCCAGATCTCATAATTTATTCTCTGTTCATTTATTTTTGCTTGAAGCCCTTTCCAGTCTCCATAACATATTCTGGAATGAAGTCTTTTCTGTTCATTTGTTGCCTTTTCCAGCCCTTTCCAGTTTTCATAGATATTTTGAATTCGCGTAATTTTTGCTCTGTTATTTCTCCTTCCAGCTATTCCAGCTTCCATAACCTTTTCTTGGATCCTAATTTATTTCCAGCCCATTCCAGTTTCCATGAATTCATTTGGATCGCAGCCTAATCATTTACTCAGTTCTGCCTTAAGCCCTTTCCAGTATCCATAACAAATTCTGGACTGATGCTACTCATCTATTTTTTTTACCTTCCAGACCATTCCAGTTTCCAGAACTTATTAGCGATTAAGGCCATTTCTATTTCTGCCTGCAGCCCATTCCATCCTGGGAATCTATTCCAGGATTTGGACACCACCTTATCATAAACACCGTCACACAACCTCATTCCACTTTCCTTTTGTCGTTCCAGATTCCTGGAACGTCGTTCATTCGTTCCAGAGTCCAAACTTGCACCTGATCTCGACTGTATTTTATCCTCGCTTGAAGTCGAGGTACAGTCGTTCCAGTCCTTGTTTATCTCGCAATCATCGCCTGTCTTTTGTTCCAGCCTGGAAAACGAGTGGTCATGAGTAGCACCCTTCTGAGGATCCAATTCTCTGACATCCCTCTTCCAATGCAATTATTATTATTATTATTATTATTATTATTATTATTATTATTATTATTATTATTCATTAGATGAAACCTTTTCATATGGAATTAAGAATACCAAAGGCCTATATGACTTGAAATTCAATTAGAAACATTATTATTATTATTATTATTATTATTATTATTATTATTATTATTATTATTATTATTATTATTATTATTATTATTCAGAAGATGAACCCTATTCATATGGAACAAGCCCACCAAAGGGGCCACTCACGTGGAACTCAAGCTTTCAAAGATTATTATTATTATTATTATTATTAATCAAAAGATGAATTATTATTTATATTGAACAATCCCACTGACTTGAAACTGAAGCTTCCAAAGAATATTAAGATGTTCATTAGGAAGAAGTAAGAGGAAGTAAAGGGAAATACAGAAAGAATCGATCTCACCATTCTTAATTCCTTCATTTTCTGATCCATTACGCAGAACTGGAGTCATCTCCTTCTCGCTGATTAAATGGGGGAGAGATTCTCCGGAATTTCTGAATTCATCTACTGGATTGTCGATTTCGGTTTTGGGCTCAGATTGCCCTGAGACTTGGGAACCGCAGGGAGTCTTCGATCAGACTCGCGTTAGTCGGTGAAAGATGCTTTCGCCTCCGTTCTATAGGATAATCATGGCCACTAGAATTGGCAAGAAGAATTGGAAAGATGAACTTCCAGCTGATATAAATGAAGGCAGTTAAGTTGTGATTGGTAAAAAGGAAACTCCCAGCCGCGCCCCGGTAGTGGCCTGTGTTCTTGGCACCTCTGGCTGTGCCAGATGCACGATCATGGCTGACTTTAACCTTAAATAAAATGAAAACTACTGAGGCTAGAGGGCTGCAATTTGGTATGTTTGATGATTGGAGGGTGGATCATCGGCATTCCAATTTGCAGCCCTCTAGCCTCAGTAATTAAACAGTAATGCACACGCCTCCAACGATACAGGTTAGGGTATACCGCTTCAAAAAAGCACACAATTATATACAATTTCTTGATTTATATATTAAATTATCTTGCGCCACAACGCCAAAAAATAACGACGTCGATCTATGTACAGTGAGATATCCGTAGATTTTGACAACGGATAATAATAATATCAAACCACAGGACTTCATTTGAACTCTGGTGAATAACCGTTCTTCTTAAGAAGCTGTTTCCATACATATATAGAGAGAGAAAGATAGAATATAGATTTTAGCCCAAAGGCCAAGCACTGGGACCTATGAGGTCATTCAGCGCTGAAAGGGAAATGGAAAGTAAGATGGAAGGAGGAGAATATGAACGGAGGTACAGCAAAAGGAATGGAAAGGGGTTGCAGCTATGGCCGGAAGGTACGCTGCAAAGAGCCTTAAGGAATGCCCACAGTGCGCCACCTGCGGTGCACTGACGGCACTAACGCCCTACAGGGTCTGGTATATATAAATTGCAGGCAAGATAGAAAAGGGCATGAGGCTTGCAACCCCATCCCAAGACACTTATGTGAACAAGTAGAAAGGCTGACACCTTCAGGAATCAGCCCCTCAAAGGGGAATCGAGAGAGAGAGAGAGAGAGAGAGAGAGAGAGAGAGAGAGAGAGAGAGAGAGAGAGAGAGAGAGAGAGAGAAGTCTGACTCTGAAGCGAGTCCATTCCCGGACCCCAACACGTAATGAAATTGACGTGAAAGTTGGTAAAAACTCGTCCGGGAAACTCACATTCGCCAATGCAAATAAAACTGTTTTTATTATTCATTAACGAAGTTCTGTACCTAGTTTATTAATGAAGTTTTTCTCTGTTTCTTGAAGGGGGGGCGGCCTTACTTCTGTTTTTATTCTGTTAGTAATTCTGGACTGAAGTCTCCTTTTGCATCTATCTGTCTATCTATGTATCTATCTATCTAAATATATATATATATATATATATATATATATATATATATATATATATATATATATATATATATATATATATATATATATATATATATGTAAAGAACAGAGAATAAAAAGAACTTACAATGAAAGAACAAATAAGATGGATGGCAAACAAAATACATTGGTCACTAAACAAATAAACCTCATACCAGCCTGCTCAATACTCTCTGATATTCTCAGTATTCTCTGATACTGTCAGTACTGTCTGATGTTCTCAATATTCTCTGAATATTCTCTGATATTCTCAACAGTCAAAGGATCGAAAACCTTCAACTTCCAAACTAAACCTCACTGGGATCTTTCTAACTTCCAGGCAACCTTTCCAGGATTGAGGAATCTGTTTCCAAATCTCACAGACCTTCGGGAGAGCCAGCCAAGACTCATGGCCTCCCCCGGGGAGGAATTTCATTTCTTGGGTCTAGGATGTGTATCGAGGCCCCTCCTGACAAGTGGTCTTTTTGGGACGGGGTCCTGGGAGGTTCCTTCGACCTGTACTGCCCACCTGAGGGCTCTGCTGTCAAATTCACCTGGCGCACCTGTACCTTATCAGAATGACAGTAATACTCTGATAATTATGTAATTAAATCGTATTTGTATTATGACAGGGACATGGTGGGGCTTTGGAATTTTTTTGGTCAAGAGTAAATAAATGGATACATATCTACATGTCAACAAGCTTGTTCCTTAATAATAATAATAATAATAATAATAATAATAATAATAATAATAATAATAATAATAATAATAATAATAATAATAATAATAATAATAATAATAATAATAATAATAATAATAATAATGGGTTTACCTTTAACCTTGCGCTACATAAAACGTTAGGCTGATAAGACACTTCTTATAAAATGCAGAGGTTTCTAAGGGCAATTTTATTAATTACGAATCTAAATATTACTGCAGATTGCTTTGCAAAAATAGTTTTTTTCGGACAGGTTACGGAGAACCTGAAAACCTTAGGAAATATGAAAAGCAATTGATAAAATCTAGCTCTTCACTTCTGTTTACCGAGCATAACAAGTGATATTCGTTTATGATTTTAACTCTCACAAATATATCATACTTTAGACATTCCTTTGGGGAAAACAAATATGGCATTCGATGATCGTAAGATAATTCTTATCTATCCTGCACGATTATTTGACTACATATCTCAAATATGGCAACACTTCAATTTCCGAGTTCATCGTTCTTTTAGGTTATGCCAGGCAGATTCTGTTATGTTCTCGTTGCTATATTTCCTTACATAATGCATCGTATCTAATTCTGTTCGTGTTAACAAGTTCCTAATTGCACAAGGGGACACCCTGACATTGTTTATCGAACCCATAATATTGTCGACATTCGGTCGGAGGTAATGATAAAGGAATTGCACTGTTTACAATTCTGTCTGCTTAGAATTCAGAACAGCCAATACTTTCTTCAGTCCCAGCGAGAGAAATTGACGTAAATATATTATTTTATTGGCTATTTAGCTGATCTACATTATAAATAAATTATAAGGTCATTTTTCTTTCTTAACCTGTA
The DNA here is from genome assembly GCF_040412425.1 of Macrobrachium rosenbergii. Taxonomy (NCBI): domain Eukaryota; kingdom Metazoa; phylum Arthropoda; class Malacostraca; order Decapoda; family Palaemonidae; genus Macrobrachium; species Macrobrachium rosenbergii. The sequence continues at coordinate 5,210,276 of NC_089775.1, forward strand.
TTTTAGTTGGGTTAAAAGCTCACAGAATTTAAGAGAAATTCATATTTTGGTGGTAATTCTGATTTCAATCACGTCCACTGCCAACGTGGCATATCAGATGAACGTCTAGGTATCCAGTTTAAAAATATTAATTTAGATTTAATGCCTTATTGTTCCAACTGTCTTGTTTAATTCATAATACTATAATATAATGCACTGTCTAAACGTTTTTCCTCTTGAATCTATAATAGTTTGCAAAAGAAACACAATAGTGGTATTCTTATTTCGTTTTCCTAACTGCCAACGTGGCATATCAGATGAGAGCCCTTGCATCGCTTTTAAAATTATTTACAGAGATTCAAACGCTGTGTTTTTCAAAGCTTAATGAATAAATACATCAATCAATATAAAATACATTGTTTGAAATTTTTTTCATGAAATATACATCGATTTACAAGAAAAACACAATAGTTTCTCAGTCGGATTACGACAGCACAGTTGCGATTCCAGGGGAACCGATAGATGGCGCCAGTGAGGTCGTTTTTGCAAAAATTAGTGGAAAATTTCCAATCTTGGAAAGCACTTGGCGATGCATCACGTGGTCCCCTAAAGCCATTCGAGGTTCAAGAAACTGGTCTGAAGTAGAGTTTGACTATTTCATTATCCTTTCAAGTATCTGAAAAGGCAAACGACCTGGGAGCAATGCTTGGAGCACAAGGAACAAATCTGGGAGTTCTTGAATGCTGGAAAAAGATCTTTGTGTTGAATGAACCTTAAAGAATTTCATGGCGTTCGCCTTAGGTGGCTGAATTAGCTTTCGTATTTCTTGAGCATCAAAGCTACAGAGATAAGGCTCAGTCAGTTCAGAACTAGAGGGTTTATCAATTAAGTAGTATGTGCAGTTTTACCCAGAATAGTTTTATCGGTGGAAAATCAATCGATTTGCCAAAAAATAGTCAAAAACCAGCTTTCAAGACTGACCAATATAATGGCTACTAGCTGACATTAATCGTGGATATTTTGCTAAGACAACGTTGAAAACATACCTACCATTCTGGTTGTGTGCTATAACATATATTCATTATAATTCAGATAGATATGATAAAATATATCCTTGGTTATTTAAAATTATGCGAGAATGCATCAGTTAGATCAAATTCTTATTTTGCTTGCACAGAAATAACAGAAATATAAAATTATGACATCAATATCATCAAAGTCCTTCCCTTGCGATGTTTTTTAGGAATCTGAAGCCTCCTTCACCCCAATAGTATTTTTTTTTTTTTTTTTACATTTTTCATCATTCATTGACTTCACTATCAAAATTCCTGCCTGACCCACCCAGTCTCATGTAACTAAAGGTATGACCTTTGACCGTTGCGTTGTTTTATACTAATAACTTGAATCATATTTTTGCAGCCTTTCTCTCTCTCTCTCTCTCTCTCTCTCTCTCTCTCTCTCTCTCTCTCTCTCTCTCTCTCTCTCACTCACTTTCCCAGGCAGGCCTTAACGCAGATTTTGATACCAGTATAATAATCACTGTTACACACAGGATTAAGACATTTCTAGCAATCACAAGGTGAACACAACTCCCTGAAATTTGTAGTAAAATGATTCTTAGGAATAATCGCCAATTATCAAACAGAGTCACAAGCAATTCCAAAACCTGGAATGAGAATTGGAACTGAGCGTCATCAGGAATATCCCACCCAGGAGGAGATGACGCCGGAGTCCCAGAATATAAATGAGTGATGCTGTTATCTTATGGAAATGCAATTTGTTTTAAGTGGGACTCGATACACTGAACTGTCTGTCTGTGTGTCTGAGATAAGGTATTCCATTTCATTAGCGTCGCCCTAATTGAGGTTCTTGTCTCCATTTCTCTTCTTATACTCGTAATTATTATCAAATGGAGTTATGATACTTCGCCCTGTAGGAGGGTAGTGGGGTGCACTGTAGGCATTAATTAATAATGTTCTTTGAAGCGTCGCTGCCTTAGGTGCCTTGCTGCAACCCCTTTCATCAATATACTTTTATCCATCTCTTGGTCAGGTGGGTAACGTGACCTCGTTCTGATACTCGGGTTGGGGGTTCGACTCCAGTCTAGTGACGTCAGAGTTTCTTCATTTGGTTATTTTAGTCGTCCAAAAATTGTGAGGGATTCGAGAAGTTAAGAGAGCATTGTGGCCATTACAATGACATACTTTTTGTTACAAATTGAGAAGTAGATTCTGTGTACATATATATATCGTACTCGAAAGCAGAGTCAGGCACCGTTCGTATACAGGAAAAGAAACCCCCATTGCATATTAATAGACCTTCTCCCCCTTCGGTACCATACCATTTCCATCTGATCTGAGGGTCACCCATTCCTTGAGGACCATCTCTGTATAGGCGAACTGCTATAGGACTGATCCTCGACTGAGTGGCACTCGAAGGCCTTTTTCATCGTCGAACACTTGAAGTTTTCTCTTCACTTCAGCATTCCCCTACACCTGGGGCCTTCTCCCCCCTTTCCCCCCTTCCCAAAGATGCCCCACCTCCGTCCCCGTCTGTCCTGTGTCATGAGGGGCGTCTCATCCAGGTGGGTGGCGTCCTTTCTTTCTCCTCCTCCAGGTGGAAGAGGGAAGGTGAGTCTTTGAGGCACTTCGAAGTTTCCTCTTGTCGGCTGTTATTCTCTTCCCTTCCTCCCCCTCCCCCTCCTCCTCCCTTTGAAGACGTCCCTTGACGAAGGACTTGAGAGAGAGAGAGAGAGAGAGAGAGAACGATTAGTCACGAACCTAAGGACTATAAATAGAGGCGCAGGGAGGGGTGGGGGTAGAGAGTTATAATTGATGGGGTTCGTCACATGGCTGATTCGATCCACCGAAAACTACACCCACCGACTTCAGTGACGCGTACTTTTACCACTTGGCTGTCAAGGGACGAATTGCTTACTGATAATTCCCCTTCAGTGATATTTCCGTGGTAGGGCGGAGTGGAATTAAAAGACATTTGTAGCTTCTCTTGTTTGTACATTAAATGTCATGGTGATGTGATAACAATTCTTTTTATATATATATATATATATATATATATATATATATATATATATATATATATATATACAGATATTTATATATAGATATATATATCTATATATATTTATATATATATCCAATATATATACACAAGCTTGATTGCGCGCGCTACTCTGCGCTGGAACCTGGCACTGCCTGTTATGTCCGCCCTACCCTCCTGATCCCATACTTGCCCCGCCCGCACCCGGGGCGGACAAACAGGTTTGCAGGAGGAGGGTGGATGTGTCATGTCTCCCCTACCCTCCCTATCCCCGACCTACCCAGCCCCCACCCGGGCCGGACAAACAGGTTTGCAGGAGGAGGGTGGATGTGTCATGGTACCCTCCGTTCCCTATCTACCCTGCCCATACCCGGGGCGGACAAACAAGTTCCACCTGGATTTTATCATTATAGACAGGTCAATAGGTAGTTATGGGTGCATGTTTGCGTACATGTTATTCATACGAATACAGCCATTTACACAACTGAACCTCTCTGAACAACATAACTCATAAACAATAACCATAAAAATATATATATTTAAGAAAAGAATAAACCTTGTAACACACACAAAAAAAAAAACAGAAGCAGAAAAAAGAAGTAAAGACCATTCACAAAATCTCGGGGAATTCCGATGGAAGGGGCTTTTTGCAGCTGTCAAATAAATTTCGGGCAAGTCAGCCGAATATCTTCCCCATTTTTTCCATCCCCCTCGGCGGGGGAAAACTTGGCCCCTCCATCAACAGAACTTAAATATTTTAGGCGGGACGATACTATTCCCGAATCTCGGAGCGACAACGGGAATCCTGGAGTAGCGTCGTGTCGGAACGCTGCTCTTTCAAGACTGATAAATTGACTTTTGTTTGAAAATATTTCTCTCAAAATTTCGTCTTAAGAGTTGACTTTGCATAACAGAATGTAGAATTTAGGCCAAACGCCAAGCGCTGGGGACTACGAGGTCCTTCAGCGCTAACTTTGCATATTGATACGTTCGGATGACTGAGCGACTTTGCATATTGAACACACGCAGTTTAAAAGCACCGAATTTTTAGGAAAATTTATTTTTATTTACCTATTTTGATGTATAATAATGATGATTAGCTATATATATTTGGCAGTGAAGAGCTGTTATAAGGTTACAAAAGGATTTTGTACAATTCTAGAAACAGTTTATACCAGACAGTTCAAAAACAAACGACTTACGTATCTAGGTATCTAGAGTAATTTCAGTATGCTTGAATATATATAAAAAAAATATATATATATATATATATATATATATATATATATATATATATATATATATATATATATATTGTATATATCATAAAATCATTAAAACGAAAATTCCTCTTCGTTTCAAAGTAATATAATTTTGTTACTTCTTATAATATAAATCAATTCATTCATTAAATTGCTTAAACGAAAATACCTCGTTTAAATCTCCACGGTCTTCACCAGCCCGTCTTGCAAAGATTTTCTTCTTAATCATAATAATTTGACTTAGGAATCTCTTTCCAAAAAGTCAGAAGGGACGGCTAAGTCAGGCAAATTAGCACAGGATCCATCAAGGAGTACATATCATTTTGATGGTCGATCTTCCAGCTAAAAATGATCAATTATAAAGGTACGACTCGTTGCTGCGCGCTACGCGTGCTGTAACCCAGCGCTGCTGTCTCCCCTACCCTCCTGATCCCCTACCTTCCCAGCCCCAACTCGAGGAGGATGAACAGCAGGTGGAGAGTGATGTCTCACCTACCCTCCCATTCCACTACCTACCCCGCCCCCACCCAGGACTGACAAACTGGTTCGCAGGGGGTGGGTGGCTGTGTTATGTCTCTCCTACTGTCACCGGGGAGGATTAACAAGAAAGGTCCACTCGGGTTTTATTATTAGAGATAATAGATTATCGACTGAACAGGATCTCAAGGGAACATCCTTGCCCTCACTTTGTCCTACTCCCATCCTAAAAGCCATAATTTTAATTTCAACTAACTAACATGACCTTACTGAGCTCATAACAACAATAGCAGGTGGGTTTGCCCCCGTTTTTTTGTCTCCTATGCTAACAACTAACTTTGCCAAATTTAGCTCAAACTGATTGAGGTGAGTTTACTGAAACTTTCTTGGCTTCAAAGGCTCCCACTAGTTCCACTGCTCGTTCCTCACTTCACAGAGTCATCCTTGACTTAGGTACTAACTACTAAGTACTCTGGTTTTCATTCTTCATGACCTTTCTGGATCATGCCCAATATGACCTTCGCTCGTTTGACCTCACTGTATTTCCTTGAGCTCCAGCTAATGTTGACCAATCTCTTTGGTGTTCCAGAACTTAATTTACAACCACTTTCCTCTTAACCCTCACCAACACCCACTAAACAATTCTACCTTTATGTCGCTACTCCTGTTAATTCTTCCCTCGCAACCCTTCTCAAAATCCACAGGCCTGTCATGACTACCGCGAAACACCCCCCAAAACTCGCCACATTTGTAACTTCACCAGCAGCTCATTACTCCATCACACCCTCTTCTAATTTGGCAAGCGTCTCCGCAAACTTCGCAGGCACAATTTAACTTCGCGAGGCCTGCCTAACTTCCCCATGGCCCCTTTAACTTCGCAAACTTTCTCTGTCTTCACCGGGTCAGCTCAAATGACACTGGATTCCGGGCCCGTGCCTGTATGAGTGTCCTTTGTTTACCTCAGGCTACTGCTTCTTCTTCTTCTTCTTCTTCTTCTTCATTTCCTGAACTGGAAGTTGCGACTTACACTCCGCTGACGTTCGTATCTCAACTTTGTATCCTTCCCACTGATTTGCATTTGCTGGGAATGCAGTTATTGAGCTTGCTCGCTCTCTCTCTCTCAATATATATATATCTATATATATATATATATATATATATATATATATAATATATATATATATATATATATATATATATATATATATATATATATATATATATATATATATATATATATATAACCTCAACACTTCTCCTCATTGGAGTGGTTGGTTCTAGAAGGCGTTACCTCATATTTCTGGCTTTCGGTGAATCTTAGGATGAAGTTGCTAGCCCCATGCCCTTCTCCACCAAGACTGCAACCCAGCACTACCAACTATCCACCAAATACTTGATTCATTATCCATCTTTCCTTGGAATCGAACATGAGGCTTATCGACGACAGAGACCAGGTTCGAGTCCCTGCCGAGGACAGAAAAATGTGGGTGCTTTCAGCTATAACCATTGTGCTGCTGTTTACCTAAATAATGAAGTGAGAAATGGCATAGGAGTGAGGCTGTTAGCCCTACATCCTATTTCCTGGCGTCAACTGAAGCAGATACTCTTCACAGATTGGTCAACTGGTGGGCTGTAGACTAGGATTGAACTATGGACCTTTCATATGTGATCCCAGTGTTTTGCCATAGGTGTATCGTTGCAACAAACACAAGCTACACATACACACAAGCCACACATACACACAAACACATGCTACACACATACACAAACACATGCTACACACATACACAAATAAAAGTTACACATACACACAAACACAAGCTACACATACACACATACAAACACAAGCTACACACACAAACACCCACACAAATGCAAAACAACGCCAACGAATTCCCTTTTTAACGAAAGCGTCCCAAAGAGCAAAGGAAATAACACGAGAAGAAATAACCTCCAAATATTCGTCGCAAATCGCACGTAGGAAGGAACGACAGATAAAGAGAGAGAGAGAGAGAGAGAGAGAGAGAGAGAGAGAGAGAGAGAGAGAGGGAGGGAGGGAGAGATAGGACCCGGGAGCGACCCATAAAGAGATGGGTACGAAAGACGTGGAAGGGAAATGGGAGAGAAATAAAGAGGAAAGGTGGAGAGATAAAGGAATAAAGGGAGGGGAAACGAGCAGGAGGGGAAGGAAGTCGTGAAGGCACTTCTGAATGAGAGATGGCCAATCTCGAGAGAAAAATAGAAATGAGAGAGAGAGAGAGAGAGAGAGAGAGAGAGAGAGAGAGAGAGAGAGAGAGAGAGAGAGAACTACGCCACAGAAGAGCAACAAAAATAAGCAAGAATCCGCAGCAAATAAGATGTGACATTTTGGGACAATTGCAAAAATCACGACACGAAATGCAGAAAGATATTTGGAACCAATAAAAAAAGTATTCCGGAAGAAGAAGAAGAAGAAGAAGAAGAAGAAGAAGAAGAAGAAGAAGGAACACCCGCTAAAGAAGAAAGATACGAACGAGGAAAAAGTCACCAAGCGAAGGACTAGAGACAAGAAATAAAAGTAAAGCAACAACAGCAGAGAAGAGATACTGATCTCGCAAGGAGAGAGATAAAAAGAGAGAGAGAGAGAGAGAGAGAGATCCGAAGTTGAAAGGAGAAACAAAAAAAAAAACGAAAAACTTTTAGTGGGAAGTGAAAAGCTCTTTCAGACCTTGATTGCAAAACCGAAAAGTGAAAAGGAATTATCCTGAAATTGTATGGCAAAGTTGGGAAGTTCGCGCCCAGGACCAAAAGAAAATTATAACAAAAATACTTATCTGGGCGTTTAAACTTTGGTCTGGGAATTGCGGGGTATTATCATTAAGTTTCTCCTTTCAACTAGATGCACTCGGGGCAGTAAATCATAAAAATTCAGACATGGAAGATATCATCTCCATTTCTGTTAAATCTGTTTCATATCCACTTGTGTGTAGACTATCATCGTGTAGCTGAAATGTAAAGGCGTTCCCTTTGGACTATGTAGAATGCCACATTCTCTCTACATGTTCAGACCATTTGAATTAGTGCATGAATTCTGAAATATCTGACTTATTTCCGGCATCTTACCGTACTCATAATCCCCTTCTCAGTCATCAAAATACAAGCATGACAAAAAATAAGTAAAATAAAAATAAGTAACCAGAGAAATCTGTTATCAAAGTTCTGGCATTGCAATACTGATTGAATGAATGTAAACTTCAAAATGGAAGTTTAAATATAATCTGATAATCATTTTCAGTCCACCTATCGAAATGGATTGCTCCAATCAACCAGTCAGTCAGTGAACTATTCAGTTAATCAGTCAACTGTTCTTGCATTAGAAAATGACAGGATTCAGAATATTTTACTGGTGAAAGCTTTTAGTGGTTCATAGTGCAGACAGGAACACAGGACATAAAAGCTAAAAAGTTTAAATATTAAAAGAAGGATTTAAAAAGCAGAACACTGACTTCGAGAACAGGAGAACGAAAAGTTGAAATGACGAAAATTACGAGACGCAGAGAAAATCAAAATGATCCGGAACAGGGGAAGAAAAATTCAAAATGATATTGTGTACGAAATGGTTTTGGATGGTCGAACTTACTGGGGAAATATCGCAACTCAAAAGTAAAAAAATGAGTCACGAAAAGGAGGTTGGTTGATGGCAGGAAGTGCTAATAAAAGAATCAAGAAATGAAAAGGGGGAATTAAAAGAAATTCGAAGAATGGGAGAAGGAAGAGGAGGGGAAACTATTCGAAGGGAGACACAGGTATCTCTGTACGAAAGCCCAGAGAAAGGGAATAGAGAACCGGAATGAAAGCTATAGATGCAGGAGGAAGAAGAAGAAGAAGATTCAGATGAATATGGATGAGGGGAATAATGGAATGTTTGGATAAAGTGAGATAGAGGAGAGGGGAAAGAAATGGAAAAGGGATGAAGGGGGAGGAAGAGGAATAGATGCAAAAACAAAATGTTTACCTATAAGAAGCTTTTCGAAACTGATTAGAATGAGCTTGTCCGGGAAACACAACGATGTATAAACGCGTAGCAAGAGAGAAAAAACTGTGATGGAGGTAAGCTCAAGCTTTGAGTATAGGGGGAAGGTGAGATACACTGACAAAATACAATATTTTTCAGAGAACGTCCAGGAAAAACAAATTATCAAAGTAAGAAAAGACAGAGTATGTATTCATCTGTGCCTGTAAGTTTGAACAGTTGCTTTTTGGTCTGTGCTTATTGTGACAACCTACAAGGTCTTGAATGATATTTTAAGGCAAGGATTTTAATCAAGAAAAGACTGATTAGGTCTGTCATGCATCCAATGGGAATTGAGAGCTATGATGATTTATTGGTATCTGCTCTTGGGAGAAGTATTCAACATCTGGGTACTATCAAGGTTTCTGTAAGTTATCAGTCATATATGTGAATATTGTCATTCTTACAGATGTACTTAGATTTCCTAGTCAGATAGAGAAAATTAAGGTTAATCTAACATCATAAAGTTAAAATTTTCAAAATGTAGATTACTCTAAAACCATAAAGTGCAACTTTTAAAAAAATCTGCAATGCTCTATCACCCAAAACATAGACCAACCGACCGTCAACCCAGCATACACACCAACTCAGCGAGGAATTAAAACCTTCAAAATTCATTCTCTAAAAGTAGGCAACATAATTTTGAGAATTACATTCTCTCTAAGTCGAACTTATTCGCCTCTTCATCTTAGAAACAGCCCAGCATCATTTACCCTGGCCCCCATTAGGGGGCTGCCGGATACGAAATACCTCTTTGGTGACAGATTCCCCGGAACTGGTTCCACTGAGTAATGCCCTAACCACTTAGGACCCATTGCAATCTCTTTTTGGCAAAGTTACAATGTCGTTTTGTCATTTGAAAATATTGTCATTGCCTCTGGGGGAATGCTTTCTTCGGCGGGGGGCACAAACAAATATCGCAGTTTCCTGAGAGAAATGGGAATAGGAGCTTTTGGTGGTATAAAAAATAGAATAATATATGAATGTATATATATATGTGTGTGTGTGTGTATAAGTGAATCACGAAGATATGGAACTTGATGAATGTAGAAATAAAGACAGTAGTTGCTAGGCCTTTCGACTACAATGGTCCTTTACTAGTAGTCGAAAGGCCTAGCCCCCACTCCGTTGTTTCACTTTTTTCTTTCGTGGCATTTGCCTTTGTATGTATATATATATATATATATATATATATATATATATATATATATATATATATATATATATATATATATATATATATATATATGTGTGTGTGTGTGTGTGTGTGTGTGTGTGTGTCACACTTTAGGATGGGCTTGTCGCTACAAAGACTAAGATCCAAGTAAAGAACCAAATGAAGAAATCCTGATTCCGCAACGGGATTCGAACCTGCTTTCAGGTTATCAGAACGAGGTCGCGTTACACACCTGGCCACGAAGAAGGATTGAAAAAAATATATATATATATATACATGTATATATATAAACACATAAATATAAATATATATACATATATTTATATGTATACATATATTATTTATTCAACGAACTTTATCAAATAAAATAATATATTCATATCAATATAATGAGTAGAAAAATAAGTAAAACGTTTAAAAACATATAAAAAAACTAAAAAAATGTAAAAATTAAGACAAATGAACGAATGACAAATAAACGCACAGGAAAGATAAAAAAAAAAAGGGGTCACAGAAACTCGCCCAAAGGCAAACAGATAAATAAATAAAGACTTAAAGAAGAAACAGTTTCACAGAATAAATAAAACTCTTCAAAAGACAGACGACCATCGAGTCCTAAGCTCCGAAGGATCCCTTAAAAACTTTGGCTCGAGTCTGACCTCTCTCTCTCTCTCTCTCTCTCTCTCTCTCTCTCTCTCTCTCTCTCCAGCGTCCTGTCCGAAAGATTCAGGGGGAGAAGAGGAGGACCCATTTCTTCTTCTTCTTCTTCTTCTCTCAGTTCTTTTCCGTTTCTTTATCGCTCTTCCATTTGCATATTTTGATTGAGAGAGAGAGAGAGAGAGAGAGAGAGAGAGAGAGAGAGAGAGAGAGAGAGAGAGAGAGAATTTATTTCAAGGTGCTCTTCGATCAAGTACAGTTTTGGATCGAAACTGGTGCTGAAGGTTTTTGTAGTGTCTCTCGTTCTAATCTGATATTTTCGATTTTTACGACTATTCACTCTTCTTCTTCTTCTTCTTCTTCTTCTTCTTCTTCTTCTTCTTCTTCTTCTTCTTCTGCTTCTTCTTCTTCTTCTTCTTCTTCTTCTCCATGACCTGTGATATATTACGTTTTTCCTTCCTTGCCATATTATTTCTCCATCTCCTGGGACCTCTGGCATCTCTTTTCCCATTTCTCTATCTTCCATCTCTCTCTCACATTGGTCTGTTTCTTCATAATCTCCTATCTCTCTCTCTCTCTCTCTCTCTCTCTCTCTCTCTCTCTCTCTCTCTCTCTCTTTTCAAGTCTGGGCACCATAAAGAAACCGAGTTTCTGTCTAAATAATAACTTTTCCTTGAGAAGAAACTCCAGTTTTCATAAACATTTCAGATAGATAGATAGAATATAGGATTTAGGACAAAGGCCAAGCATTGGGACCTGTGAGGTCATTCAGCGTTGAATGAGAAATTAACAGTAAGAGAGAGAGGGTGGAAAGGAAGAAGGAAGAAAGAGAATATGAACGGAAGTGCAGTAAAAGAAATGTGGTATTCACATGACAATCGAAATAAATTATATTATCCCTCATTTCTGCCCAAAATACCCAAGGTCATTAGACGTTTGGGTATTGGCACTGCCCTTCAGAGCAAGCTAATTACATCATAAATATCCCCAAAGAAATTTTAAGGTGATTTTTACTCTCTATAGTTAAAAAAAATTCCTTTTATAGAAGACAATAGATTGTACAGTTGACAGTTCAATTTATATCCTAGAATATTTTTATTCTATTTTATTTTATCTTATTTTATTTTATTCACTAATATCAAAATTCATCTACAGATTTTTGTCAGTTACCAAATGTCACTACAAAATTCAGTTATTTAGTGAAGCTAAAGAATTTAGATCTCTTAAGCAATTCTCTTATTCTAAAACTACAAAAAAATTAAGTAATTTCTTTTAATAGAATTTTGATGTAATCGATTAATAGTAAATGTTAAAAAAATTACTATTATTATTATTATTATTATTATTATTATCAATTTCGTGTAGGTAATCATTAATTTGCATAGACACTTACGAAGAATCAAGAGTTATTTACAAAAATCTGTTTTTTTATTTTTGTTTTGTGAGTTGCCTATAGTTTTAATAATAATAATAATAATAATAATAATAATAATAATAATAATAATAATAATAATAATATTAATATTATTATTATGATTTCAGTAGATCAAACCTATTCACATGGAATAATAATAATAATAATAATAATAAATAATAATAATAATAATAATAATAATAATAATAATAATAATAAAACATACCTCATTCTGACTACAAAAAACGACAATTACAAAAAAAAAAAAATGATTCCGAGTAGACATCGAAACGGCAATCACCAAAAAAACTCATGAATTATGCAAACGCGAAAATAAAAACGCCGCGAAATTTCGGTTCCTCTCGCAAATATGCAAAAGAGGCGATGACTATTATGACAGAAGTAATTGCTTTGATGTCCTCTGTCCTTTTCCTGTATGTTTGTTTGTTTGTTTGTTTGTAAAGGAGGGTTGTTCACTCACTTTTTATAAACAATTTATTTTTATAAAGGAATATTTTAATATATATATATATATATATATATATATATATATATATATATATCAATGATCTTTAAAATCAAATATAACATTGCCAGCCCCGGGCTGAGGACGGCAAGTCTAAACGTGGAATTAATTACCCACAGGCTGGTGAAAACCTACAAGATTCACGAGAGGTTCTTCTGGTATCGAATGTTAAAATATTTTTGATGCTCAATTTTCATTAAACTACATTTTCTAAGTTTAAGCCTCATTATTGTTAATTTTTAAAATGTATTTTCTTCTATTAATTCCCTTTAAATGTTTGAGAAATATTCAATAAACTAAATAAAAATTAATTCATGCATAAAAGAATCAATTTCTTAGCAATGCTGTTTCAGGTTTACATTAAACATTAGACAAATCTAGCTTCAACAAACGTCTAACTCATCCCCTGTCTATTTCCCTCCTTCCAGAGTCTGGTAGACGGCCGAGTGTCCCATATTTCCCGCAGCCACAGCAGCTGTAGCGTAGACACTTGTAGACACGACCCTCCAACTGTCTACACTCAGCTCTCCTATTTAGACTCTCCAAGATCGACGTCTTCGAATGGTTTCACACACCGGAGAAAAGGTGAGTCGTTTTTGCCTACACTGAGCCTCTGGAACGAGGGGAGAGAGAGAGAGAGAGAGAGAGAGAGAGAGAGAGAGAGAGAGAGAGAGAGGCCAGCACTCGTGAGTGATTCAATTTTTAGGGAGTTGGCCCAGGGTACAGCTTGCTCGCTTTGGTATTGGGACGGGACCTTTCTCTTCAGTGAGTGGTGATGTGTGTGTGTGTGTGTGTGTGTGTGTGTGTGTGTATGTATATATATATATATATATATATATATATATATATATATATATATTTTAGCCAATTATACACACATAACTTCTTTATTCACATATATCAAGCCACAAAAATCACTTAAAATCAAATTCACTGACCTTGGGAACAACTTACACCCAACGGGAATTTATAATCGATAAGTACTCCTGCACTAGCCAGGATTCGAACCGTGACCTGTGGTTTAGAAACAACTGCAGACAGTGACTTTAACTGCTCATGAAGAAGCATTAACCAAGTAAAATTCCACACTGGTGTAAGTTATTACCAAGATATTGTGCATTTAATGTTAAATTAGAATTGTGGCTTATTTTTATGTATATATATATATATATATATATATATATATATATATATATATATATATATATAATATATATATATATATTACACTTTATCACTTACACAATTGTTCTGTACGATTAATACAATTGATAATATAATCTCACTGCCTCATTTAAACTGAATTGTATCTAGCGGAGATATTTATTCAGGGAAACCTTTCCAGGATTAACTGTCTTCATTGCCGAGGACATACATACATACATACATGCACACACACACATTTATATATATATATATATATCATTATTAATTTGGCTCAAAACTGCCCCTAGCAGTTGTGGACCTCCTAGCCAGACCCAGTCCACAGGGTTAATTGCTGCAGTCCCACACGTTTAACGACCATTTCAAATGTCGTGCGAGCAGAAGCATCAGCCATTAGGTCAGGCACGGCCATTAAAACCATTAACTTATGACGTGGATGACTTCCAAAAGAGACGACCCGTTTGAAATGGCTCCGTCAGTCATCTGGGACCTCTGGGGTAAGCGGCCGTATAGATTCGGGAGTTTTTTGGTTGGTGGGCTGTTTTGGAAGGGGTGGTGGTGGGGTTGGACTTGGGTTTCCTGGCTGTGTTTGGAGATTGGGGAAAGTGAAGTTTGCATGGTGTGGATGTAACAATATATACTGTATATATATATATATATATATATATATATATATATATATATATATATATATATATATATGTATGTATGTATATTATGGTGCTGTGCATTGAGTGGGAATTATGAATTCAAGAGTCAGTCACTCTGATTAATTCATCTCCATCGAATTTATTCAAAGCAGTTTCCCTTCTCCTATAGGATATGCAACTCCTCAGATAATAGTTGGACGTTGGGCACTCTAGAATCAGTCAGCTTTATAAACTAAGCAATACGAATCATTCATTATCTTTATTTGTGTCTTTCCAGCAAAGAGAATCTTTTAAATTTATGAAAATGATAAATTATGATCAAAGAACTATTTTATACCTAACATCACATCCTCAGGAAACCATCTCATGCCCTTCTCCAGGCTATCCTACCCCATTTCCTGCCCCTCCCGTCGGCCTACCAAGAGAAACGGGAATAAAAACGACTCAATTTCTGAATATTTCCCACCCGCCCGGAAGGACTCACCCCCCACCCCCCTCCTCCAACCCCCGCCCCCGCCCCCCGTTCTTCTCCGCTTCGCGTCTCTCTTTCACATTTCCAGCTGACCATCCCCGGTGCTGATTTCATGTTGCTGACGCCGAGGCCATAAAAATGATGAGGCTGACAACGTGGCAGATGGTTTTATTGACTGTTCTCCTCCGCCTCCTCTTCCTCCTCCTCGCCTTGTTCCTTTCTTTATCAGGCGTTTCTTGTTCCCCCTTCCTTGTTTTATATAAATTTAAAGTGTTGTTTCTGGGTCTACGTAATACGGCGATGGTATTGTTGTTTATAGTGTTTTATTCATTTTATAAACACCATTATCTTCTTTCTCCTTGTTTTTCTTCCTTTATCAGGCGTCTCTTCTTCCCCCTTTCTCGTTTTATTACGAATTTAAAGAGTTGTTTCTGATAATTCACAGACGTTCCACTCCGTTTACGATAT